>NC_031773.1:38417001-38717001 GCF_001522545.3 Parus major | reverse complement strand
CCAGCCTGCAGTGCTGCATGGGGTCGTTGTGACTGAAGTCTAGGACCTGGCACTTCACCTCACTGAACCTCAATCTAAGTAGAAACATCTAAGAAAAAAAAAAAAATCAAGTCACACCTGTAAATATATAAAAATTTTCACACTCACTAATACATGTAAGCCTAAGACTTAAAGACTGAAAAAAATGGTGCTTGAAAACTCACTGCAATCGTATTTCAATGAAATATACTTTGACCTTTAACCAACAGCAGTTCCAACCTATTTTCAGGCTGTGACATAGGAGTGGTAAAGCAGCCATATTTGGAAGTAAGACAGATGCAAAGCGCTCATAAATTTAGGTAAAAATTTAGGTATCAAAAAGGGCTAAGAGCCCTTTGCAGAAACAGTGATTAGAAAGATTAGGATGAAATTGAAAAACAATAAAACAGCAGTTAAGAAGTTAAACTTGCTTAAAAAGAAACAGATAATGTAAGAATATCTATAAAAAAAACCTCCTAAATTATCACAAATTCAAAAGTGAAAGACAATGTAAAAATAAAAGTATATTTGGGAATATGTTAATCTGTTCTTAGTTCAATGAGGATATAGCTAACACAGTTCAGCTTTAGGTAATTTGAAAGTCTCTTTTTGCATTATGTCTCTAACTGAGAACGCACTTTAAAAGGCAGATGATCAGTGTGAACTGCCAAATTCAGTGAGTGCATAATTAATATAATGAGAATAATAAATTTTTATAATGAAAAAGAAATCTTTAAGCAATTAAGAATTATTAGAAACAATGTATTATTCAAAGGAAACTATTTTAAAAGGGGGGGTCTTCAACAGCTATTAATAAAACAGAGTTAATTTGAACATCCTGTGGGGTTCTAGACTTTTCTATTCCAATTAAGCCATTACAAATATAAGGGAGAAGGGTCCTCTACCCATATTTGTCTTGAAGTCTCACTCCAGCTTTGTCTCGCTCTTTTATCCCCCACTCCATTTTCATCATTTTGGAGAGAGGCCACTATATGCACTTTAAGAGGCATAGTGGCATAACATATTTTTAGCAGACAAGTAAATGAACTCTGCTTTAGTGTTTTTTGAGGGGTTTATTGGGTTTGGGATTTTTTTTGTTTGTGTTTTGTTTTTTTTTTGTTTGCTTTGTTGTTGTCTGCCCGGTGGAGTTTCTATGATTATTATTATTTTAATTTTGTTTTTAAACAGCAAATTATAAATAAAATAAGACTCTTCTGGAGATAAAATCTTTACAAAACAAATATCACCGTAGATTTATGGTGTTTATCATTTAAAGGAAAGCTAGTATAGAAAGCTTTCAACAATTTCCAACTCCTCAATTACACTGAAGAATTTATTTTGTTCATTTTTTAAAAAAAGATGAGCACATAAGTATGTCACTGTTTGAAATGCACCTCATTGTGCACTGACAAATTTCATACATAATATTTCTTCAACTTCTCCTGAGATAGGCTCAGTGTGGACAGAAATATGGACCTTTACACCTCCTTTGTCATATATCCAAAAACCATATCCAAAACAACATAGTCTCTGAGCCATAAGGGCACTTGTCTGACCTGACTGAATATCCCTATGTTGGGCACATTTATTAACAAATTTGATGTACTGGCTCTTTAGATGCCATTATGTTCTTAAAATATTTAGAAAACAGTTCCTTTTAATTTGTTTAGTTCATACTAAACATACATACCACTCTTTGTGGTTTATAGGACTGACACTTAGATTCATCCATTTCATTTCATCGAGGCAAGTAGCTCAGAAAGAATCAAATAGTCCATGGAGATCACTTCAATTATGTCATCAATCTGCTGATGACCAACATTACCAAGATTTTGAAAGATTCAAAATGGCCTACATGAGTTAAATGTTCAAAGTAGAGTGGGATGCATGTCTGCCAATATCTTCAGTAGATGTGGGTATGACACTTTGATAAAAACTTTCCCAGAGGAAAAAAACTGGAAACAAATGTTAAATTCTCTTTCAGTCAAAAGTGTTCATTTTAGGCAGTCTTCAGAAAATGTGTATTAATGATATCCAATTAAAAGCCGCAAACCTTACAGAAGCTTTCAAACTCAGTACCCAAAAAAATTCCTCCAGTGTTCTAGTTCAAAAACATATATATCCTGAAAAAATAAAAATAAAAGTAAGTATTGGTGCTTCTTCACTCTTTCCTCTCTCACTTTTTCTTCTTCCTGATTCATGAGAATTTTCTCTCTTCCATCTGTGAGGTGTTTCTGGTAGCATGCTGTGCACCTGTGCAGCTTGTACCACTCTTCAACACTCTTGTATTTGTAAGACAATGGTTTTGCACCAAGGTCAGATGTTCATATAACTGCCATATCAGAGGTAGAAAGGGAAGAAGGGCAAAATAAAAGTGGTCAGGTGAGCAGCAGCCTGCATTTCCATCTGAGAAGGGACTGCCATTCTCTCTGGTCACTAGAGTAAAAGCCCCTTCCCCTTATGTCCAATGAAGTGACATCATGTCAGCAGTCTACAGGGATTTATATCTCTTCTGCTTTTCCATTATTTCTCCCTTCAGACATCTTCAAGCATAATGAGTCTGGGAAACACTGCTTAAAACTTAAATCCCCTTAAATCCAAAGTCAGCCAAGTACCTATAGAACACTAATTATAATGCCAGCTTGAGCAGAGAAACATGCTGTGGTGTTATCTTTCAAGGAGCAACTATGAAACTGTTCCACTCTCTCCAAATTTTCATGTGATTAAATAAGCTGCCTCCTGCACCAAGTCATACCTAAAAATAGCTTTGGCTTAAGGCTTGAATTTAAGCACAATATAAAACAAAGGTAAGCCTCTTAAAAGATACAGCATATTGACAGTTTTTCTCATAGATCCAAGAAAAGTCCAGAAGGTTAGAAGTCAAAAAGAACATCTGCACAACCTGGAAGCACAAGTTTAAAGTGTATGCAATCCATGTGTACTTGGAAGAAAATCTTCAGTCCATTTATTCCTGCTACTCCATCAACACCCTGTCATGTCCCAGCTGACCACTCTTTTCATTTGGCTGCTTTGTGAGGTATGTGTTTTTTTAGGAGTGATGCCAGCTACTTTATTCTCTCTTCCAATATCTTCATGCTGAGAAAAAAAGTAATCTCTAAGATTTACATGCAAAATATGGATGTATTTCCCTATAATTAAACTCTTGGCATACAGGATGTAGAATGTACCTGTGACAAGGTGCTGGAACAAATTAATGAGATGGAAGGGTAAAGCTTCAAGTGCTCGCTAGAGATTCCAGTGGATTATTTGGAATGTCCCTGGTAAAACACAGTACACAGCCCTCGTTAATTCAAGAAATAGGTGGAAAAGAGAAGAGAAATAAAGCTAGGAAGAAAAGAAAGGAAAAAAGGAAAGAAAGAAAGAAATAAAAAGCAAGGAAAATTTATTTCAAATTTTATAAAGTCCTGTGACCAAAATAACAAGGATTTGAGATCAGCTGTACTACACAGACACAAGAGCCAAGCAGAAGTGGACCATATCTTTCTCATAGCTACTTTGATAAAAATGTAGAATAATATCACTGAATCGGTGAGGGGATCAGAAGTTATTTTATGAAAAGATTTCACATATACTCATAAGAGATCTTTGGGTATAATGCTCCAAGACCTAGTGACTGTTAAAGAGAAACTTCTTCTATCTATTGCCCTTCAGCATCCTATTTTTCTATGTTGTTATTCCAAACACTGATTAAATTTTGCTCTTCACTCCTAAACTGCTGAGTAGAACCTCACTTATTTTGCAATTACCACCTCTGCACGATGACAGAACCCACTTTTCTAACCTGGGACACAATGAAGGAAAAGTTTTCCAATGCTTTTAAGGAATAGTTTTAATTAGGAAACAACACACCATGTTAATATTGTAATGAAGAAGTCAAACAGACATAAATGATGATTTGAATAACCATGCTTTTAGTTTATAGGGTACTTGAAAATGAGACGGAGGGAATATTGCAGGAAAGGACAAGTAAGTTGATGACTAATGAGCAAAAACGAAAAAAAATTCTAGACTTGTAATAAAATACACTAAATCCTAACATCATTTGCTGAGATGGACTGTTGAGACCAACCATTGAATTTGTAAGCAAGATTTCCTACTAAATGAAGACAGATTTCTTAGTAACAAAGGCTGGAAGAGGCTTGAGTAGGATTTCAAGAAACAATCAGCTGTAACTTTTTCCTCATTGTCTTGAGATATACACAGTACTTACATCCCAATGAAACAATGGGGTTTATATGCACAAATATCCCTATCATCTTTACTTTTACAGGCATAAATAGAAAACAGGGCAGTGAACTGCAGTGTTTCATAATGCAAAATAATGCAACACTGGGCTACATTAATTTAAAGTCTCTGAAATGTCTGAAGTCCAAAGGTTGTTTCTAGGTATTTAACATACAGAATTTCATACTGCACAGACCAAACAAATATAATGTGAGCAATGTAGACAAAGATATCACAGAGTAAAAACATGATCATTATGTGATATTTATTTTTCCCTCTTGCCCACTCATTTTTAATCATTTTACCAGCTAGAATCAGAAGAAGAAATTAAAATAATATACGAAGATACATACGGTATGCTTTGTGGTTCCCTACCTTCTTCCTAAACGAAGATGAAACTTATCACTTTTTATGTTATGCCAATTGGCACAATATAGCTTGTGTTTTAGGATTTGTCCATTATCAGCTTTAAAATGCAGTTAGAATTAGTCCATAAAGATAAATAATTTTGGTTCCCTGAGACTAAACACATCTGGAAATGTTTTTTGCACATCTAGCAAAAACAATCCAAAGTTACAAAGATACCTTCAAATTAACGGTGTGCAACATGCATGGCTTGAAAGGAAAGATACAGCCAACATGTCCAAATATTTTGTGATACTTAGCCATTTCAAGCCAAGAAGGTGCTGGGATGTAAGGCCTGTAAGACACTTCAATATATGAAACTCATGAACACTAAAGTAAAACTTCTGGTTGCCCACCCACCAACAATGAGTGAAGTCAGGCCGAAACTGTTAACAATAATATTCCAGGCCATGAAACTTTGACATATGGCAGTTTGTTCTTTCCCAGAGAGGCAGCAACACTGAAATTCCTCTCACAGGAGGAAAGCTATGCAAAATATGAAAATCTTCACCTCTCCCTCTACAATGATTGAAACATTGTAATGAAGTAATATATGGTAGATTAGTTTCTTTCCTTTTAGAGAAGATATTTTGCCAGTAGAACTTTTCAAATCTTTAATCACTGGGAGAGATTAACAGCAAGCCTGGAACACGTGTTGAAATCCTATCTATCTGAAACATACCATAATGCATGTAGCAGTTTCCTTTGGTAGGATCCAGCTGAATAGCCTTCATGAAGTACTTCTCTGCCTCACTCTTGCGCCCCTAAAAATAGAAAAAAAGGGGTGAAATTATTTTAAAAGTGTGTCATCCTGGAGCAATCATGTACAGTCAAAATTTCCAAACTCCAGGCACTGCAGAAAAACAACTACTATTATCACTAGATTTTAACTTATATAAATATGAGTGTTTAAGTACTACAGTAAGTTTTGTGGTCAGCTACTTTATGGTGAAGATCTCCAGACTAAGGAAGAAATGCATCCAACATTATCAATGTCCAAGAAGTAAGGAAGTGGTAGAAACATATTGCAAAAAGTATTGTAAAGGGCTTTGGGGTGAACATCAGTTCCATGCTACTTTTCTGGACAAGCAATTACACTCACCCAAGCTAAACTCAGAAGGGAAACTAGGACAGAGCTTTAGTCATGCTCTTAAGAAAAAAAGTCAGTGAGGGCTGGGGGAGGAAAAGCATGTTATGGTTCTATGAAATCATAGAATCCTAGGAGTTCTCATGTTGGAAATGACCCATAAATATTCACTCCTAATCCCTGCTCCTCACAAGACTACCTAAAACCATGTGACTACATGTTTTCCAGATACTTCTTGAGCTCTGACAGGCTGGGTGCTGTAACCACTTCCCTGCAGAGCCTGGTCCAGTGACTAGTCACCTTCACAGTGAAAAATCTTTTCCAAATATCCATTCTGGATATCAGGATATGCCCCTGAGGCAGCTCCATTTCTTTTCCTTGTATCCTAAAAAATACTATATACACAGCCAAAGGTAAAGTTACCACAAATGGAAGTACATAAATAGAAACTATTTTAGAGTTTAATGTGGAAAGTAAAAAAAAAATATGTGTTTCTGATTTTAATGTGGGAAGTCAGATTTCATCAGAAATCAATTCTGACAATCATAAAACAACTGTAGCAGAAATGCTAATTTTTAGAGACAATGGTCAAGGGTTTGACAATTGGTCAGGGAAAAAAAGAACCAAAACTAACAAAACCACAGCCTAACAGAACTTATGGTAAAAAGAATAGACATTTTCTGAGACAGAGATTTTCTTATCACTGGAATCACCAAATCTCTATAGGTCCATTATGGTATAGAAGTGCCAGAGCAGATGCATTAGTGGTCATTATTCTTGAAAAAACAGTGATATTGGATTAGTCTAGTCTGATACTCAAACACAAATCACTATCACATATTCACTAAGACACCTGCGACCTGTTTATCCCTATCCCCACGAAATTAGCTGCTGTGGTTTGTGCTATAAAATAGGCAGCCTGCAGAATAAAGAACAGTTAAGCTTAACCCCTGTGGAAGAAAGGCTTTGTGGTCTGCACCTCTCAAGTTGCCTCGAGTGTTATTTCACAGATACAGCCATATAGGCTTTCTCAAGTTCTGTGGTTTGGAAAGAGACATGGCACACATCCTGCACTATCCCACAAGTTAACACAGGAATAACAATGAGGTCTGTTCATGATTACAGCTGCTTTAGATTCTCAGTATTTCCCTCAGGGGTCTTAAAGACAATAAAATAGAGTGAAGGAAGTTGCGCAGCAGACCAAGAACTGTATGAAGACCAGGTTCCACCAAAACCAGCAGAGGCCATATTTCAAGAGATCATCCTGGAAAAGATACGAGCAGGCTTAACATTTACAGGATTCCAGTTTCACAAAATGAATGTTCACTGGAGATAACAATTCAGCCTTATTATATTGTAAACTTTCTTTGGCAAAGCCATATTCCTTACAGCCAAGTCCTCATGGCACAAGATTCCTACCAACCAAATGGTACAACTACATCATAGAGTACACTATCTTATACTGCAGTGGTTCATTCTGCTTTATTAAAAAACCCAAACAACTAAATAACAAACCCACAAACAAAAAGCCCAAACCAAAAAACCATACGACAGGTAGTCCAGACTGATTTTTCTTCTTTTACTAGTGGAGTAAAGACATACATATATATATATATGTGTGTGTGTGTTTGTGTGTGTATATGTATGTATGTGTATGTATATGTATGTATGTATGTATATATGTATGTATGTATATCTAAACCACCATTTTTTTTAAATAGCATGTAAGTATAGTTAAGAACAAAAAATTAATAAGAAAATAATCATCAATTAAAACAATTGGCAGGATGTTTTAATGATAATCAAACACTCAATTTTGCACATTAAATCTGAGGCTGGTAATTGTGGTCTGCTGAAAGTTACAATGGCATTTCTAAGTCTAGCATCGAGGCTTCAAAATGCGAGGCACTAAGCATATGTATCATTAATACTGACAGAATGAACATCTACAGATTTTGCATAATTGCCTTTTTTATCAGAGTCACATAATTAGTTTTAGCTGGTTGCACTCTGTGTCTATTTCTAGAACATCAAAGCACAGTTCATTGAATACAGTCACAAAATTGTAGCTTCTATGTACAGAAATATAAGGCCACAAACATTTGTCAAACTTGATTAATTTTTATTTACTGGAATCACCAAAAATACATGACTGCTCTACTCTTTTTGGCACTTTCCAAATGGCATGCTGCACTCAAGTTCAGGCTAGTCAGGAGACCTACAATACACAATGATGACAGGTGCCAGCATACATAACATCAAAAGAACTGTGCTATTTACAGGCTCAAATGGTCATTTCACAGATAAAGGGGAGAAAAATCTTTAATTATATCAGCCAAGACATAAAGTCCTCTGATTAAAAATAATCAGCAAAGTTCTATTTGTTCGTGTTGGCCATCAATTTAATTTATATACATTTCTCAAAAACTATTTTAAAAAATGAATAAAAGTGTTTTCTTGTAGACTGGCATTGTGAGGAACCTTGCACAACATCACTAAAATGTTCTGCTTAATGCAGTCTACTGCTAAAATGTCAATACCTCAGCATAGATTTAATATACATCATTTTTTGTGTCAAAATATGCAAAATACAACCACTTGACAGAATCAGGCTATTTCACAATTAAAACTTAGTTTTTATCAACCTTTTTTCAATTATCCAATATACATCTTAACTATCCAACAGAATGCAGACACTGTGCAGTTTACTTGACAGTAATCCTGTCATTGTCCCTTTCCCACATTTCTCAGCATTAAATAAAACAAATGGTATGAGAGAATGAAATTATAACTTTTAAAGAAAATCCAACTAAGTGTTTTAACAGCTGAAAAATACTGATTGGGGGCAGGAAGCCATTTGGTGTGCATGCTCACTGTTACGTGTATTGACCCATACAAACAGGAATTGAGAGCTACTGGAAACCTCCCAGTTTCTAGCAGCAGGGTTTGCAGTCGTATATGCACAACGACATACCCTGGCAATTTTACAAAGCAAAAAACTCTAAGTTTACAACCACATGATAGCAGACTTTTTTTAAGGATAAAGAAGTTATTCATAAATTTTAATGAAAATACTTGACAGCCCTGAAGATTAATAATGGGACACAAAATACCTTCCTCCTCTTGGTCACCAGTTTACATTCAGTCCAGGTCAGTGGCTAATGAAAAGGTGCTATATGACAGCTCAGGGGAAAGGAGTGGGTAGTCCCAGCCCAAACCCTAATGGAGATCCTCTGCACAGATGCACTGGCATATTTATGGCTTTTCAGTGCAGAGACTAACAAGACAATCATAAAACAATCAATGTCAATCTCCTTGCTGAAGAACTTGAACATGATGAAGACACTTTAATAATTGATTTGAAAGACTGGCTGATATTTGCCTTACTGGATCTGGACCTAAAGCATATAATAAGGACAAACTTCCCAGAGTTTTCCATTAATAAAGAGAACATCAGTCCCCCTTCTCCCTTGTCTCATGCCCAAATAAACATTTTTTGCCTCTGATTACCATCTTCCAGCAACACCAACAAATTTAAAAAGGGAAAAAAGAAGTTTTAAAAGTGCAGGTAAGTAAAACAGGGCTCTTACAACATAACACGTAAGTTCTCCTGGTTTTCAGAAATACCTCTCTCTCCACAAATCATGCAGACTCTAAATCAGAGTGGCTGGGTGCTTGCAGTTTTTGAAGACAAACTGTTAATTGTTTAAATATTATTTCAGAAGCTTGATTTTTAAAACAAGTTCTTTGCAATTGACTGCAAGAGGGTTTTTTTGGTTGGTTGCTTCTTCCCTAGAGACCAAATCAATGTATCTGTGCTTGCTAATATGGTCAAACATACAGCTTATCTGGGCTTTCATACAAAATAAATATAAATGACTGTTATGACCACCAGAACAAATGAAAGAGAGCCAACTAAGGGCAGTTCACACATTAGTAAAATACTATATTTATCCTTAAAATATTAAAAAGCTGAGGATAAAACTAGCATTTTGGTATCCACCCCAATTTCTTTTTCCTCAGTTTTCTGGTAAATTGTGCCAAATTCATGTTGAGGCAGCTGTTGTACTTGAGGCTGCTGGAGGCCCAGGGACCCTGCAATGGTAGTAAAACTGGAAAAGACTAATACAGCTGAGCAGCTCTGAATAACCCTCCTGTGGAAACTATGATGACACAGTGGCAATCAGTAAGGTGGTTCAACAAATTAGGTGGTCTTTGCAATTTGAACCAACTTTATATGACATAAACATTCATCATTCTTCAAAAGTTACGGGGGATCACCAGTAGGACACAGACTTCATTCTTCAATACTGTTTTACCAACTTTAACAGGTAATAATGTGATTGCATAAATAACTTAATTTATGCCACAAATGCAGTTAACTGTCACTCTCTACATCTGTTCTTTTTTTCTTTTTTTGGCAAGCATTCACAGTTTTAATAAAAGAGATTGAATTATGAAAAGATTTATTAACGGAAGTTTGATTAAAATGTGCACACTGAAAAGAGAAAACCAAATATTATGTTACATGTTTTTTTTCCTCCTCTCTAGAACAAGTCACAGACTATTCAGTGATAGTAAAAAAGTTTGAACTGAACCTGTGACTTCCTTTTCATGTTTCCATAAGTAACTGCAGATCTACATATCCTGTTTCATAATCAATTCCTTTTGCCTCACAAAAGTTGTGAGGCACAACACAAGTGGTGTGATACTGAGTAAATGAGTAATAAATTCTTCAAAAGCTTTTACTTAGCTGGACTAATGAAACAGGAACTATGGAATTGCATCTTACAATGATGTCATTGACATAGGCAAGCTCTCCACCCCAGATCTAAATATTAGTAGTTCAAAAAGAACTTCAATATCTAGTATTTGGTAGCTAAAGGGATTCTTCTTTCTTCCTTCATTTTGCTGTTATTTCTACAACTCTTCCTTCTTCACTCTGGATTACAATATAAATATACCATAATTTGTATATGAAATGCTAGACCAAGTGAAATATAGAGGACTCAGATTTTTAATATCAAAGGTTTAAAACTTATCTCTGTTTCTATACTTCCTGTGCATTAAAAAGACAAATTTTGCCTTTTCATCTCATCTTTGTTAAAATAAAATAATAATAACCAAACATGGCAGAGAAGCCATCTCAGTGTATGGAAGCATGACTTGGATTACTCTGGAGGAAATTACACTATAAATCTTTATCTACCAAGTCAAGGTAATTCACCATACATTAAACTTTATAATAAATGTGAAGCAACTTTCTCATTGTTGTGACATATCCACATAACTTTGTCACTGAGGTCATGACTAACATTCTCCTTCCCAGTCATTTCACTGGACCAGGGTCCTCACATGCACAATTCAGTACAATGCATACTTTCTGCAAAACCCAGTACATAACCTAGTTCCCTTTGGAAATAAACCTTGGTAGAATCAATAACATCCAACCTCTTCTTTTAGTTTAATCTTCTATTTGTACCTTAAGTGGTCCACTTACATCTTAATATATAACATTAGTCCTCCTTCAAACAGATGCAGAATTTTGTTGAGTAAAAATCCATCCACTATTTTCACTGAGATACTGCTGAAGTCAGTGTGATTGTTCCAAGAGCCAAGGTTAATTGAGAGAACAGTAATATACTGTGCTCTTGAATGTGTATCTACAGTGGCAATTAAAGGCATGATAACCAGAGAGTTGAGATTGAAGCAGTGCCTATTCCAGCTCAAAACTTACTGACTTGGGACATGACTGAGACAATATTAGGGTGATACTTTTTTCAAGTATTATGTATCAAATGAATCAATAATATATTAAAGCTATTTGACATCCATTTTTTCAGTTTATGTGTCCCCTATCACCAAAATCATTCTTGTTCTATTAAAGTATTCAAAACAATATAGAAAAGAAATGTAGGCATATTTTTTTTTCCCCTTGGAGGTTTTTTTTTGTTGTTCTGTTGTGGTGGGATTTTTTGTTTGTTTTTTTTTTTTTTTTAATGATGTATCTTATTTTTAGTCTTTCTTTTGGGATAGCTTGAAGTCTAGAAGGAATTTACCGCCTTACATCACTGTTGAAACCAAGAAATATTGTGTAAAGTCTTAAGTAAATATTTAAAGAATAGATTTCATTCTATACCTTATGATTTATTTACTGTCTATAACCCTATTGAAATGTTCACTTCAGTCATTAAGCTTTGACCATTTTGTACCAAAAATATGTACTGAAATGTGAACTAAATTTCCAGGTTAGTCCCTTTCTTTTCTGTTTAGTCTTAAACCACATTTTATATTTTCTGATAAAGAAGTGAATTAATATCTACTCATATTTCATGACCAGTCAGTAGAATATAAATTCAGTATCATGCTGCTTTCACTGAGTCCTATGAATTTCTTCTAAGCTAAATTTGACCTATTTTTCCACAATTAGTGACCAAATTACTATGCACAGAGTAACTACAGCAACTATATCTAATCATGTAATAAAACAAAAAGATCTCTCTTTTGGTGGGTTAGATCTTTCACGTTGCTTCCAAACCCAGAACAGTCTGTGATTCTTTCATGAAAGCAGTTCATCCTGTATCAGTGATGTTCTCTGTAACAAGCTTTAAACTTATGTTGAGTGAAGTGAGAAGTTTAGGGCTCCCCCTTTCCTGTCTACAGGAAGTCAGAAACACGATACCAAAGATGAGATTCCCTAAAGGAGGTTAGTGAGGGGTTATGTGCCTAAATACCTGTTCCAGAGACATTTATGAACTAGACAGATATGCTATATTTAAATGAAAATATTCTGTTTTACAATTAATTCTATTACAACTGGCATGCAGCCAAACTCATGTCCTAAGGGGACTGGAAAGAATATCTATGGATGCAATACTTCTGGCATGCAGCCAGCCCCTGAAGAAATGCAAACTCAATATAGATGTCAGCTATTGAAATTACTGTAGTTCGGAAATCCTGTCATTCATACTGGAGGTGTGAAAGCTCCAGATACACAAGACAACCAAACCTTTAAAAAAGGGCTCACACTTCTTAAGCCAGTAAACCTGATTTTCCCCACTGAAGAGGGAAACCCCTTCCTTCTAGCCCCTGCAAGTGAATTGCTTGTAAGCTGGGAACAAAAATGAAAATAACTCTCATTTTGCAAACTCAGAACTAAGTACAAACTGTGCATGTATTGATTACAACCCTCAAGAGATTTCAAGTGTCAAGAAAGCTTATAGTGTCTGTGCCAGACTCCAATGACAAACTGACTACAAGACAGAAAAGCAGTAGTGGCTATTGCTTGGCTTAACTTGACTTCCTAGGCAAGGCATTCTCGTGGATTCAGTGTCATTTTGATATTGTCATGATGTGACTTTTGCTGAAATTTCCAATTTTCATTTAAAAAAAAATCTTCCTAGAAGCAGTACTAATAGCCAAGGGATATAGTTTCCCAAAATGAAATACCTAAGAGCTTTGCTGATCTAATTAAATTGACCTGTTCAGAAAATGCCTGTTCACTAATTAAAGATTCTTCTATGTGTAGGCATTTATTGGTCCCCTAAGTATTACTGAAAATACTTTTGTTTGCTTTAAAGGAGTTGATTACTAAAAGAAGAAACCATTCTAGAAGATCATGACTAGATTTAACATAGAGCATTTCAATTTCTATATCTTAAAGACAGTCACAATTCTTTTGACATCATGACTGTTCTCCCTCATTCCTGCTTTCTTCCTATTTGTGTAGATCTAGAGAGACAGAAAAAAAAGTAGCAATGAACCAGTGGCATTAAAGATGACAATATGACAGATTTTTCCAACAGAAATGCAAATTTACTTTCTGTGCTGAAACACCAGCAGCAAGTAATTACAGAAATAGTAAATGTTGAATTAGTCTATTCATTGTACACCATTCTCCCTTTCCCCTGCTGTCCCATTCTTTTCTATTCTTCCTATCTTCCATTTATTTCTATGTTGCCATTTATTTACATTTATTTTGAGACGACAGTCAAGCACTAACACCAATTACTGAATACAGTAGGGTATTTGATAGCAACACTGAGTAATTTCAGAACTGACCAAAAATGGCAGGATACCTCACGTCTTCTGTTTGTCAGAAGCATAAGCAACAATCAACTGCAGGCAAAAATATGGTCACTCACTGAGAAGCAATTATCTCAGAACTTCAGAAAAGTACTGAACTTCAGTGTTAATACTTGAATGTCACAATCCTGCTACTTTTATACTAATCCAAAACACTGCCTGTCTCTATCAAGTCTATAACTGCCTTTTTCCCAATCCCCTTTAAAGAAAACATTTTAAAATCAAATATGTTATATTATAGGGAATCTTCTAGGATGATTATTGCTGAATAGTTGGAGCTCCAGTACCAAAATTTTACAAGGCAAAGTAAATTTTTCTTACAGCACTTCGGGTGATTTTCCAAGCCAGTAAAAAATAAGAGATTAACAGCACTGTGTGAAGCCATGTAAAATGCAAGAAAACACTGTGCAATTTTTTCCAGAGAAATAAAGCAAAGCCTGTAATTCCTAGATGCAGCACACTAAATATTACAATATGAGGCTGTCCCTAAGTACTTCAGCAATTAGAGCCACTACTGCAGACTATGCAGGGTCATTTGTGGGCTCAACTTCACTCAAAAGAGATAAAACAAAACTTAAAAACATTTCTATCCAATTGAAGTAAAGCATCTCAGAGTGGCATGCTACTGTAACAACCGAACACTGACTGATGGCAGAGAGGCCAGACATTAGGAGGGAGGATTTCTTAGTCTTCTCTTTAGGATTACTGAAGTGCAAGGAAGAAAAAAAAATTAAAAGCCTTACTTGCAAATGGTTTTTTTAGCATAACAGCCAATGCCTTCTCTTCTAGAAGGTCTGCTCATATAATGGAAAATGAATTACAGTACATGCTCAAGGCATCACCTGGCACTGTCATTTTTGACAGACTCATTTTTATCCTAAAGCTGGGAGCTTTGCAATTTAAAAGCCTTTCAAAAAATTATGCTTTTCTTTACAATGTAGAAATAAATTACCTAAGCAAGGGATGAGGCTCAGATGGTGTGGTACAAAGCTACCAGAAGATTGGCTATGTCAACTAACATATCAAATTGAAAAACAAATTCCTCAAGCGATTTAAGCAGCTTAACAAGTTAAAGGTATGAAAAAGCACGTAATGCTAAAGGACTACAGTTCTAAACAGCTACATGTCCTTACTAAATATAAAAAAAGGACAAACCTAAGCCCCAGACAACTGGCTATTTTCCAATTATTCTAGTAACTGAGCTACTAATCATGATTTTCAACCACTAAATTATGCTGTCCTAACATATTTTCAAGAAAATTGTAGCTTAGTGAGCTGTAATTCTTAGATACAAACATATAACATGAATTAATATAGGAGCTAGGAAATTCTTGTGACTTATGATATTAGGTAACAAGACTGTAAATTCATTAGCTATTCCTCTGGAGCTCTTAAGCTGGTCTGTTTTTTTCCTACATATACAGAAGCATGCCCAAGTCCATTTGAGTATTACTTGTGTCTTTTCCAGCCTAAATGATTCTCTGATTCTATGTGATGCTGCTTTCAGTAAGCATTAATACTGGCAGCAGACTTGAGAAGGCAGAAAAACTGAGGTTAAAATTAATCCACTTCATTGGAATTAAAGCAAAGAAGTAAAACATAGCTGAATTTGTGAACTTTACAGGTCTGACTTTATTGCTGGGGGTTTTATATTAGAATTGCCTTTGGCTGGAATTTAGGAATTTGTCTGGAAATTACCTCCTCTCTTCCCTTACACCCCCAATTTCACTGCCAGAAAATTTTCTATCTATATTAGCACCTACATCTGCCCTTCACTTCATCAGTGATCTCACATTTCTCTCCTAGAAAAGACACAGAGAGCTGTTATTAACAGTTTTGTCTCAGCACTTATATTCAGAAACAGGTTTATAAAAAGTTCAAAGGTTTGATTCCAATAGATGACAGCAAAGAAGCCTCTAACACATCTCTTCTCCAACATCCAGAAACTAACTGAAGAAGGCTTTTCTCTTTTCTAAATTTACAGGCTGTGAGACAATTACCACTAACCCAGGTAGCAAAGTGTAACGGAAGAATAAGTCACAGCGGTAGCTCAAGTTGGGGTTGGGCTGAAATAACTATGCCAAAGGGAGCAGCACTAACCCAAATCCCAATGAAGTTTATGAAAACTTCCAGGAAGCATGTCAGTTACAGCAACTATATATTTGCAATGGGAACTAATACTAGGACAAGTTCAGTACACCAGGAAGTAGACAAAATGCATTTTGTGAATCGCTTAGCAGACAGTAACCTGCAACACTGATTAAGTGACCAAAATGGAGACAAACCCCATATATTTTACTGCCAAATCTCTTAATCCATTTTTGTGTTGAATATTTTTTCAGACCTGTAGCTCAAAGAACTAATTAGAATTAATGCAAAATTTCAACAAATCAAAGATAAAGGAACTTTTATTTTTCATTAATGAAGTAACCATCAGAAAAATATTGTGCCCATCTGTAAATATTTTGTCATCATAATGTTTCTTGCTATATATTTATGAAATTCTAGAAGTCAACAGGACATCAGCACCATCTTTTCAGCTTATACTGCTGTCAATAGAATGGACATCAACCCTATCTATACATATTGCCATGAATATGAGAAGCAACAGTAATAAAGAAAAAAGTGTCAAGAGATAATAATAAATAAATGCGAGGAGAATAGATCACAGTTGTGGTACAGAACAATTATAGGAAAGCAAGTGTGTGTTGAGAAAGGAAAGGTATTTTACTGCCTATCCTAGTGCAGTATTCAGTGTTGAAAGCTGTATACAAATCTTCTCCTTGCTCAGACACATCCTCCCACAAACACAGCCCAGATGCTCAAGGCACAATCCACCCCACACTTATCTTCCATTTATATCCCCAGAGAAAAGTAAACAGTTCAATTCTACTATAAGGACTAGTGCAGATTTTTCATTGCCTCCTTCTAAAAGTTGGGATAACAACACTAAATTTTCATCCTATTCCTGCACTTTCATAATAAGGGGACAGAATTTAAAAAAAATAAATTAGTGGTTAACAATGTTTGGACACTTCTGGGATTTGGGGATTTTGTTATTTTGAAGAAAACTGTGAGACCTCATTTCCCAGAACCACTGTAAGGCTTTCCCTAACAGATCTCATATTTCACACACTCAGCAGTCAAAAAAATTAACCAGAGGAGTATTGGGGTAGGAGTGGGTGTGTGTGTGTAACAAAAAAATCAAACAAACAAAAATTTGGATTTTATTAAGAAAACTCTTTACTTCCTGTCCTGGCTCTGGCCAGGATAGGGTTAATTTTTGCTGCAGCCAGAGGAGGCATGGCCAGGACCCCGAGGTTGTTCTATACCACCTCCCCATCCAGGAAAGGGGGAAAGGGGTCACTTCTGGATCAAGAAGCATGGTGGCAGGGTTGGATACTGCTGAGAGTTTCTATTTTGTGAGCATTCCCACGCGAATAGTTCGCCTCTCTTGTGCACTTTGTTATTAATATTGTTGCTCTTACTGTTTGTTTTCTTATTTTATTACTGTTTGCAGTAAGTTGTTCTTATTTCAGCCCATGATCTTTACCTTTTGTGCCTCCAATTCTCCTCTCCAGCCTGCTGCAGTGGGAGGGACAGGGAGTAGTGAGAGAGCAACGTGTGGTTTAGAGTGTTACAGTGGGAACACTGAATTGGGAAATACTATTCCTGAACCACAACACTTTCCCACAGCAATTCCAATAAATTAGCACTTTTGTGTCAAAGATCTGCTAAGAACAAGCTGGTAACACTGAGTTTCTGCTATTATTCCTAGGTACAAGGTACCTGCTAGAAAAGCAAGGTAAATACAGCAATTTTCCTGTACAACCTATTTGTAGTTCTATTCTAGAAGAAGGCAAACAGTGGGTGCATATATTTGTTAATATCCCAGCAATTTTAACAGTAACTGGACATTGTTAAAAAAAAAAACCCTTTCCAGGACGTGAAACTGACAGGCAGTGTAGATATAACACTACCACCTTGACTTCATTGCAAGTTAAAACCTTCCCTTCTAGGCAGCTTTTAATAAAACTCTGCAATTAACATTAACACAAGCCGATTTTTAAGTCTTCAACTGTTACTCATACAGAAAACTTTTGTTGTATTTCCTTCCCCTTTTCCAAATTCAAATACTAACAGTAAATGATCTCCTGAAATTAATCATGAGCTGTTGTTTTCCACTGGATAAAAGACATCTTTTGCTTGAAGATTGGACAGCACAATCAAGACTATAGAAAAAGTTTATCACCAAGTGAAAAGCTGAGGAACTTTCAGCTGAGGAATATTCAGACTAAGGCACAACAACTCAAGAACCACAGAGAAGTGTGTCATTAGTGCACAGAAAGCAAATATGAACTCACCAAGGTAAACAATGAAAGTAAATGTAGAATAGATAAAAATGAAAGAAAAATGGGAATGAGAAACTAATAACAAACGAAAGGCAGTTTTAAAACAGAATTATTTAAATTAATAAAATAGAAATCCATTTTCATCTTCAAAATGTGTGAACATCAAGGAGGGATTGGCACTTTGCTATAACGATGATATGGGGTTAGTTTACCTGGAGCTACAGGCACACCTGCAGTCAAAAATTAAGTAAATTTTACAGAAGTAAGGAAGTCCAACTCTTCTGATTTTTTAGAACTCGCTCTTAGTAGTTGAGCAGTTCTTTCACATGCTCAAAGAGATACCCCTAAAGAATGTAAATTCAAAGCATGAGATGCTATTGACAAAGTATAGGTGACACCCAGCCATATGCTGCTCCAACAACCCTGAGTCAAACACTGAATATATTACAGAATTAATTCCAATACTTATCCAAAGAACTTAAAGGCTTTATCAAGAGAACTTCTTACTGTGCATTACGAAGTTCCTTTGCCATTATAATTATTTTTTTTCCCAGCACAGAGTTGGTACTACCTCAAGAATAGATGCAATGTCTAACAAAAAAACCAACAAAAACAATACTAAGTCTTTAATTAGAAGAAGTAACTGAAACAGTGTGACAAATAAGGCAAAAAGCAATTTTCAGGCCAAAGCCTGCCCATCCACCCCTTTACCTAAACTACACAAAGGACCTGAGACCACTTCCCAGGAGTATATAATAATAAACTCACTGTCAGAGCCAGCAGTTTTCCATAGGTGAGATGGGCCGGGATGTGGTCACTCTTGGATCGCAGTGACTCCACATACCAGTGCTCTGCTTCGGGCAGCCGGCTCATTCTCATGTAGGCTTCTCCTGCAGGATCAAACAAATGCTAGTGAGAATAACACATATTTCTCAAGGCTTCCATAATTTATCTCATAATTTTCTATGTTTTTAATGTGCAGAGATCTAGAAAATCATGAAGTGATTTGAACACTTGCAACCACACCCACACACAAAAGGCCTTGCAGACACTTGAGTGAGGAGATTAAGTTAAGGCTTTATTAGGGCTGGAATAGCATAGCTGAGACGAAAACTAGTGTTGGAACAGAATTACTAGAGAGAGAACCACGTGGTAAGCTTTAGTCAAAAGTCTCAAAGTAGCAGAAATTTTACCTTATCTACTTCTCCTCTATCACTCTACATTGCAAAGCATGGAAAAGCATGGAGAACGTGGAAAATGTTTGCATTTAATCATAATAACTCAAGTACCGAAATTTTGTTTCAAAACGCAGGGAAATTTAAGAAAACAGTCCTGCAAGTATATTGAAGGGATTGGCAAGATATTAAAAAACCTAATCTCTGAATGTAGTTATATTAGGTCATCTGCCACAACTTGTTTAAATTAAAAACATAGCATCCATTATTTTAAAATTGCTAATCTTAAGAAGTCACATACAAAATGACTGAAGCTGGACATTTTTCAAAGTGAAATCCTTGACAATGAAAGGCAGAGGTAGGCAAAGTTGAAGAACAATATATGAATGGGATATCGGAAAGCCTGTTATATGTTTTTATATATATATTAGTATTAGATAATTGTAGTCATAAAGTTTCTAAGAAAGAGTTTAGCGTACACAGCAAGAAAGTGTCTTTCTTCAAGAAGCAATTTTCTCAAAGGTTGGAAACAATCAATATGAAACAAGTATGCAGTGGTGAAGAATAAGAGCTTTCAGATTAACACTCTGGACTTACACAGCTCTTTCACAAGGACTCTGCATATAAACGTGCCCTTGCCTAAGTCAATGACAGTCTGAAAATGCCAATTGAAGATTCAGGATTTCATCATCCCAGCAGCTGATCCATCTCTAATAAATGACTAAGTAGCTTCCAAAAATTATGAAGTCACAGGTTATCAAATGCTCCTACTGGAGGATCAAGAGACTGCAGCTGAGAGACCCAAGTAAAGATCAGCTAAGGTTGTCTCCAGGTGAGTCACAGCCTCCAGTTGTTCATTACATGAAAATTAGTAATTGTGAAGGCACCAGGGAGACAGAGGGACCAAAGTTCTTTCACTGGATTAAAGCCAACTACCACACCCCCAAAACTTGGAGAAAAGTATTTTCAAAGAGGAAAAATAAGTAACTCATAGCATGGGAGCTATTTTATCTCTTTATCTTGAATATTTACAGAGGCTATGGAAGATTTTCTTCATAAAAGAAAATTGGTCAAAAATTAGATTAATTAGATTTTTTTCCCTGTCTTTGTCACCAGAGGAGAAGGATCCCAGGCACAATGTGGCACTGAAGTTTTGAGTTTCAGGAGTTAGGGTGTGGTGCATGCAAAATGACCAAACTTCAGACCACAGATAATATAAGCATGATGCAGAGACAGAAGTCATGCTGAGCCAAGGCTAAGGGAAACCAGCATGATTGTTAAGAACAAACAGACTTTTTTTCAAACAATCCTGCTGTATTTAGAGGCTTGCATCCCAGTTTGGAAAAAGAGTCTATGTGTCTATACTTGTCTACCTACATATATTCCTAAATCAAAGATCTACATAGCCTTTTGTACTCATGCACTGGTCTTGATATCCAATTACATACACAGAAGCACTCAAATAATTCTGCTGCTGTTTAGGGCCAAAAAGACAGAACAACTCCCTCCAAAAAAGCTCAGGTTAAATTTAAAAAAAGAAAAACAAATCAAAAAATCCAAACAGGTAAGAAATCCCAGAAGAACATGAACATCAAATTCCATGATAGGAATATCACATGTGATTTTTTTCACTATGTCAGCACTCACAAATATAACATTATACTTTTATCTGCAGAAAACAAAGTCAGTAAGTGCTGAAAGGATGGAAGAAGCTGAAAATCAAGCTATATGCTCCCCTCAGCTCCTCTCCCTAGCTGCATGTTTTAACGCAGAATGTTTAATTATTTGATCGCATAGTATTTTTCCAAGAGGCTCCTGCTTCATTAGCATACAGGAAATGAGGAATCCATATCGTTCTTTTCTCTTCTTCAAGTGGAAAATTCCATCCCAACCTGTTACAGCTTGGCAGAGTTTCAAGTAATTAACAAGATGCTTTAAGAGTAATGTAAGCAGCCATAAGTGATGGAGCTATTATCTGTGGGTAGTAAAGGCTGAATGCACTGCCAAATATAAAACAGATCCAAGGTTCTCATCTATTTTTCATGATAGATTCTGATATAAGAAGAGATTAAGAACTTTGGAGTACTTGCAAATTCAATTTTTAGTATGTTTTAGGAGCTCAACTACTTCACAAACTAAACTCCTAAAACTTTGAGCATGTTTCTGAGTGCGGGTACCTAGAAACAAAGCCACAGTATGTCAATCTAAATATGAAACTGTAATGAGAGAAACTGTATTTCCCTGAACTTCACAGATGAAAACTGGGAGGAACTGTTGAGTTACTTGAAGGCAGGGAGGCTCTGCAGAGAGACCTCAACAAACCAGAGAGATGGGCAATCACCAACCATATGAAGCTGAACAAGGGCAAATGCCAGATTCTTCACCTGGGATGAGGCAACTCGGGCTGTACGGACAGACCGGGGAATGAAAGGCTGGAAAGCAGCGTAGTGTAAAGGGTGCCAGTTGACAGAAAGCTGAACAGGAGCCAGCAGTGCCCTGACAGGAGGGCCAACTCTGTCCTGGGGACATCAGGCACAGCACAGCAAGCTGGGCAAGGGAGGCGATTGTCCTGCTCTGCTCTGCAGTGGCACAGCCTCAACTCCACTGCTGGGAGCAGTTCTTGGTGCCATGATGTGGACTCTGTGTCTAACTGTGAAACAGAGAGCCTCTAGAAATTACAGGCTGCATAGCTCTCTCAGTCCTGCCTGAGAAACTAGCCTGGGAAAAACAAGAGAAAGAATTAAAACAATCCTCAGAGACAGAAAACAGCTGTGCCAGGTGCTGTTTGTCTGTCCCTTGTTTTCCTTGCAAGAGAAAGTCAGAGGGTGGTGTGCACCACTGACCAGTGATGGTAATGTAGTGATTTACTGACCAATCAAAGTTTCCTTTCTTCTTTTCTACAGGAAAGTCTCCTGTACTTTCCACAGATCAGTCTATAAAACAAGCCTGAAGTAATAAACTAAGAGATATTCTCCTAACCGACTCCTTAGAGAGTCTATGTCACTCTCCCAGCCGTTCCTAATAGAGCGACACCATGATAAAAAAGTCCTTAAACTATTAAAGAGTGTCCAACAGAGGACAATGAGGATGGTGAAGGGCCTTGAGGGGAAGCCTTATGAGGCGCAGCTGAGGTCACCTGGGCTGTTGAGCCTGGAGGAGACTGAGAGGAGACCTCATGGCAGTTGTGACTTTATTTGGAGGGCAAGAGATGGGGCAGGCACTGATCTCTACGGTGCCCAGTGACAGGACCCAGGGGAATGGCCTGAGGTTGCTCAGGGGAGGTTTAGTTTGGATATCAGGAAAAGGTTCTTCACTCGGGGGGTACTGGCTGGGCACTAGAACAGGCTCCCCAGGGAAGTGGTCACAGCCTGACAGAGTTCAAGAGTCTGAACCATATTCTTGGGCACATGGTGTGGCTTTTGGGGATAGTGCTGTGCAAGGCCAGAAGTTGGACTCAACGGTCCTTGTGGGTGTCTTCCAACACATATGATTATGTGATTCTGTGACTCTTTGCAGATAATGTAGGTGAACACTTTTTTCTAAGGAACCTGTATGAAGAATTCCTATATTATAACTGATTAGAACATAGATTACTTCAGAAGGAAGCACTGTTAGGGGGTCTGTTATTAATTCCATCTTCTAAATGAAGAAAAGAAAAAGTTGAAAATTGACAACAGCTCCTATCACTGCCATACTCAAAACCCAGAATAGAATCAAGCAACAGATAACTGAACCATTAATTCAATCAAGTGAATTTATGCATTAGGCTGATGCAATTTAATAATAGCTATGCCACCTTGAGTTAATTTTCCAACAAAATGTCGGAGAAAACACGTATGGATTGATTTCTGTAATTCAGGATGCATTTGAGTGCCTGAAATTAAAATATGAAAAATAATATTTTCCATTTATAATCATGCATTCTTATAAACTTGCAACACAAACTATTTAGGCATTAGAAAGATAAAAGGAGTGTCCACTGGCAGAAAACATGCATACCAACACATAAGCAGATTTCTATATTTACTTTAACAAATGCTTTTTTTTTTGCAAAATCTTTCAAGTCTCATTCTAAAAATCTGAAAGATAACACATGGACACTTTATTAATAAATCTTGTCAGATCTCTAAAGTTCAACAGAGGTAACAACGACAGAGAACGAAATTCATGGCAGTGAAAACCTTAAGATATAAATGGTCATTTATCTTCAGTCCCTAATCTGTATCAACAGAGACATGTGTGGCATTGCCTGCACAATGAGTGGTGGTAATAAATTCAAGAGACAGCTAGAATAAAATGGGACCAACCAGTATTTCAAAACTGTTTCCAGCTTCACAAGGGTTAGTTCAGTTAATATTTTCTGAGTTTTATGAACAAGTTTTTTTCTTGTTCTATTCTACGAGAAAGATCATATATAAATAACCTGTAATTCTCATTTATTAATGTAGTGCAAGAAAAACATAATATGCAACTGAAAGACCATTAAAAGAAGGGCATTAACATTTCTATTAATACTTTCAAAGAAATCTGCAAAGGGATACCTTTTAGCTAGATTTACACCACCAAAATTAAAATCCCTATATTCAAGTGGATTTTATTTTTGCCTCAAAGATAGACTACTTGCAAAACTATCATTCACCAACAGTATTTTACCAAATTTCCTCACAATCCCTGGAATTTAAAAATAATCCTTCAAAATAAAATGAAACAAAATCCCAAAAAAATAATGAACTAGCCAAAAACCTCCCACTAAAATCACGCCAAGATATTAATTACAATTAAATATATTTGATTAACATAGCATTAACAATAATTAATATAGAATTAATAATAACTAAAACCTTATAACAATCATAATAAACATTAAATATTTATATTAAATAATGATGCTAAGAAAAGATTAGCTTGCTAGCAGCCATATTCCCTAAAGGCTAAAATTTTTCTTGAAAACTAAGTGGGATGTGTTTGTAAGAAAAATAAACCTACGGACACAAGATTTTCCAATACATACCACATATTGTTAAAAAGAAAAATTAGGTAGCATTTACATTAATGTATGTTACATGGTTCTAGCTTTACCTCTCATCTGCTGATTTCATGTTTTTTCTGTTTCAGATGCATGTAGTCACACGAAGCAAAGGACTGGTGGGGGAGCATGCCAGACTTTCTAATCAGAAAGTACAATAGAACTGTGGATGTAAAAGCACTGTACCTCCACAGGTGTACAGTACTGATACTTTCAGATTAAAAAGATATGTCCTTCCAGTGGTCCTTCTTTTAGGAACCCAAAAAATACTGCTGAAAAGACAACCAAAAAATTATCTCCATAAAGGAGACAATGTAGGGTAAATATGCCTTGCATCATCCTTATATATGCTAATTATCTGCCCCTCAAATTTTGGCATGGTAAAACTGTAATATAGAAAACATTGAATTTGACATGGATAAAACACCAAGTGTCAAAACACCAAGGAAGATGGAGATGCCCTTTGAAAATAAAAATCTCTAATATAGACATTCCATCAGGATTTAAATTTAATCTTTCCATCATTTCTTTTAATTGGGAGTATAAACAAGTTGCCTTAGAAAATGATGGAGAGGTCTGTGTCCCTGTGTGTCGCAATAATGTGAGGAGTTTATGTCTTTGATAATGTGACCGTGCAGCTTTCTTGTGCAAATCAAGGATGCAGATGTGCTTCCCATAAATGCACCTCTCTAGATATATGACTTCCCTCTTTTTTCTCTTTGGTACCAGCGCATAAAATAACACAATAAATCTGGAAGCACAGTTTGATGTTATTCTATACTGTTGTATAAGATATACTGCATCAGATTAACAGTTTTGTTTATAAATATGCCGTGCATGCACATCTTCCCTGAAACAGCTGAAGCATGTGAACATAGTGGGCACCAAGGTCTGCACAGACCAAGCACATTGTTGGTCGATTTTTTTCCCTTTATAGAATAATCTCCTTGAAGATTTCAAGGAATGTATTGTATATTATCAGGGTGTTTGATGGATGGAAGTCAATCTACATTTACTTTGGCTGAACAAATTCTTATAGGCCTCAACTGGCTAAAGCAAAGCTTTATCTGATTTAATCAGACCACTAAGCTACTTTTGAAGGAAAATACCTAAGTAGAAAACAGATATAAATGAAGGGCAAAATAACATCAGTTGCAGCATGGACCTTGCACAGCTGTTTCCTGCTGTACAAAGGCTTCCAGTGAAAGAAGTATACTGACAAAAATAGAGGCATTGAGATCACACAAGATAGGTAATTTCATTTTCATGCCAGTACAGGTTTCTTTAGAACTCTATTACTAGAAGCACTTTCCATTAGAATCATGCCTGACTGGGATCCCTGCAGTCCATTTTCAGTATTGGACCATATTTTTGGTCTGCAAATGTTATGATTATATTTATTTTCATATAAAACCCTGCATGTTTAAAATAAAAATGCATTTCTCATCCTTAGAATCAGCTTTTTCAGACTACTACCTAAGAAAACTCAAGCATTTCATATTAAAATATAGATTAATAATCCAAAGAGATAAAACTAAGAAAATCTGGGAACCTAGGGAAAAAAAAAACCAAACAAACCCAAACATGCTCTCAAACATTGAATCAATTACCATCTCCAGCAATTTACTGCTGTAATCTTCATAACCAGCTTGATTCCCTCAAAGCTAAGTCCAAAAAATAGGAGACATTGCAATCAGATCGAAGATTCATACTTAGAATCATAGAATCACAGAATCATTTAGGCTGAGAAAGACATCAATCATCACCAAAGTCCAACCTTTGATTAAACGTCACATCAACTAGATCACTGCACCAAGTGTTACATCCAGTCACTTCTTGAACACTTCCAAGGATGGTGACTCCACCACCTCCCTGGGTAGCCCATTCCAATTCCTGACAACCTTTTCAGTTAATAAACTCTTCCTGATGTCCAGCCTCCCCTGACACAACTTTTTCTTGTTTCCTCTTGTTGTATTGCTGGTTGCCTGGCAGAAGAGACCAACACCCAGCTGGCTACTTGCAGGTGGTTGAAAAGAGCGATAAGGTCTCTCCTTATCCAGGCTAAATATGCCAGGCTCCCTCAGCTGCTTATTGTAGGACTTGTGCTCCAGACCCTTCATCATCTCTATTGCCCTTCTCTGGGCATTCTCCAGCACCTCAATGTCTTCTTTGTAGTGATGGGTCCAGAACTGGGCAGAGGATTCAAGGTGTGGCCTCACCAGTGCAGAGAACAGAGTCAGTAAGTTCTCTGGTCCAGCTGGCCACACTATTTCTGATACAAGCCAGTATGCCTGGGTACACACTGGTGGTTCATGTTCAGCTGTTGGTGACCAACACCCCCAGGTCCTTCTTCTCTGGGCTCCTTTGCAACCACTCTTCCCCCCTTCTCCCGTGGCTGTTGTGACCCAAGTACAGGACCCAGCAATTCACATTACTAAATCTCATACAGCTGGCCACAATTCCTCATCAGTCCAGCCTGTCCAGGTCCCTCTGCAGAGCCTTACTGCTCTGCAGCACAGCAATTCTCTCACCTCAACAGAGTGACAGCTGTGAACTTACTGAGGGTGCACTCAATCCCCTCATCCATATCATCAGTAAAGATATTAAACAGGACTGGCCCTAATACTGAGCCCCACGGAACATCACCAGGGACTGGCTGCCAGCTGGATGCAGCATTTAGCTTCTTAGCTTTGGACACCTGATATAACCTACCACAGCCTGCAAAGTCTCAGAGGGGGAAGGGTTAAAGTACCAGAATGAGGGTGGGAAGGGGGAGAGAAGGAAGCCTAGCACTTTATTCCCATCACCATTGGAGAGGACACCATTCTTATTTCCATGGAACATGTAATAAAATGTACATATGGAAGAAAAAAAAACAACCTTTTTCCATCCAAGCTAGTTTTACAAGAAAAAAAATTACTTGAAATGTACACTTAGTAAGAAATTACCAGTAAAACTTCATGAGGTGCATAGGAAGCACACAGATGACTAAAGCTTAGATAAGTGCAGGTACCATACTCTGCATAAATTATGATGTGGGGTATGTGTTTCACAGCTTAATCATCTTTGGATCTTATAAATTAAGTGTTGCTCAGCATGCACAGTAAAACAATACCAAAGGATTTCCTGGAGTTCTAAAAACTATTTCAAAATAATTCAATAAGAAAGCATCTAATGGGAACAAGGGGCAAATGGGATAGGAGTCTTAACAATATTAACAGGTTTGTAGAAACAGCCACATCCACGCAAAAGCATAATCAAGTAAAGTGATAGCTATGTTATAATCATCAACACAGAAAGTTTCTCTGCATGCTAAGCCTTTGTACTTATGAGACAAACCTCTGCACCAGATGTAAAATCTGGCTCCCCTTTTCTGGACTGTACACTTGTGTATGATTTGTTTTCTGTCCATGTGCAATGCAGCAGATTTGCAAGGAGAAATTTAAATTTTGTGCATCATGAACTGTATTCATTCCTACAATGTTAGCTTTTTTGTGACTTGCATTTCTCATAAAAAATGTTTGTAAGGCTTTGCCTGAAGTGCATTTGAAAACAGACATTCAGTTAGTTAGCAAGGGCAGATGAAGTACAATCAAGACAATGATCTTTATGACAGTATTGTGCCAATCTAAACCTGAACAATGCCACCCCACCATCTTTCTTGTTAGTTTGGTATTAAAATAAAGCCTCCATGGTCCACTTCACACCACTTAACTGTCAGGAGTATGAATTACTGTAGCAGGTGGGCTAGTGTGGTTTTAAAAGCAATGTAATACAATCAACTGTACAATATCAGATTTCAAGGAACGCAAAAGACATCTAGAGCAGAGGCTGATCCTTCAGCAATCCTAATATTGGCTTTAAAGTGTTCAAGATCCCACAGGGACCATTTTATCTTTTGACCTCAGGCTTTAATTGAAACTTTAAACAAAATATATTACCTATTTAATACAGCTGAGCTGGACTCTGGCCTTTGTAGTGCAAGTTGCCATGCCAAGCAAATTAATCTGTGTAACCTTAGCATGTACTTTTTAATTTACATCAAAGCAATATGGTATACAGAAAATAAATACCAAGCCAACCTTATACAGCTTGTTGAATAACTATTTTGATTCTAGTTTTAAAGTTTCAATTTTAGCTGTTTTGGGTTCTCCTAAGGAAAAAAAAAAAAAAAAAAAAAAAAAAAAAAAGAAAAGGTTTTATTTCTTGGTACAATGCCAGAGAAACATATGGTTTCCTTAGCTGAGTTGTTGTGCACCTGGCAAAATAAATCACAGCAACAGGAGACCAAAATCTTCCCTGCAACTTTTTCATATGCACAAACTCAGAACATCTGATGCTGGTATTACAGCCCTATCTTTTGTACCATGAAAAAAATGCAAAAGTCAAATGGATGCCTGCTTCTTCAGCCCAAATACTTCTTTCTCCCATTAAGAGGCAAGTTACAGAGTGTTTTAAAGGATGACAGTCTGTCAGGCAGACTAACACACCAGAGGAATGAGTCACAGGGCCTGTCAGAGCAAAAGGCCAATAGAAGCAAGCACAGGAAAAGAAGTGTAACACAAACAGGGAAAGCAGGTGGTGTAAAGGCTTAGCACTGCTGGAGTGTTAATGCTACTGCACTCAGAGTGCTGGAGTTCAAACCTGATTCAGTTTAAGCAGTTCATCTCCTGTTTATTCTCTTTCAAGTAGGTCGTGTACATCATACAGGAGAAAGAAAACCGTCCAAAAATTTTTCAGTTACATGAATGAGTAGTTATTAAAAATTAGAGGAAGCACTGTTTCCTTGTATGACATACATATATATGCAGCAATATGTGTGCCACTCAACTGAGCAAAGAGATTACCAGAGACTGGAAATACAGTCATCAATATCAATACAATAAAAACCACAGCAAATAATCCTCGAAGTGTGACTATTCTTGGATTTCATGATAAGGTGTGAAGACTTCTTCCACATTTAAGGAGATAGGGAAGACTACTTCCTTCTGCTACTTGCCAAACAGATGGGGAGCACTCCCCAGTTTCTCCCCCCTCCTCCCCAGCAATGAACATACAAGGAGTGGTGACAGCTCAGTCAGGTTTACGCAGTTGCAAGCGCACAACACAGGACTGGCCTATTTCAGTTCCTCTAGTCTCCCTTTTAAAGGCAAGAAGTGGGCAGATAAGTTTATGTAATGCTGTTTATCAAAGAAAGTGTTATAGAGAACGTGTTTATAATTTTGTCTTGAACATCAAAACAGAAATAAGCACTCCAGGCGGCCTTCAAATACTCAGCGGCACCGTGTGAGCTGCAAAGCGGATGAACTCCCGATAATGGATGTGGCTACCTTGTTCTCCTGTCACACACAAAGCAAAGAGATGACTGAAAAGGTACTTAGGATTTATCTCACCCAACTCGAGCTACTAGGTCTAAGTTAGTCATCTCAGCTCTTTTAGAGGAAAAGTATACTTTCAGGGATTATGTGTATAACCTTAAATAAATGTCTAAATCAGAAAGGCTTCATTACTCCTCAGAGGTATGCTTTTCTTTCCACGCTGTAAAGAAGCATAGCTACCTAGCTCTGTTTTGTCATCTCAGGTAGGAGACACTAAATGCAGCCATGTAGGCTTACATAGACACATCCAGGACAGCTTCAAACAAACCACTCTGAGTCCTGTTAATACAGCTGCATTGCATTTTATTCAGGTCCCTACCCAAGTTTACACAGCCTGTTGGATTGCCTTTGCAGCATAACCTACAAGCAATGCTTCAGCAACCAGCGTGAAGCAAGTTCTGCCTTCCCTGCAAAAGCTGCCATCACAACAGCAACCAAAATACAAATACAAGCTATGTTAATAAAGCTGAAATTCTCAGAGCTCCACAAGGAGCTAAGGTACACTCACTCAGTTGACCATGTCTTGTTATGCCACCAGGACATCCATGAAGTGTTGGCAGCAGCTTAAAGGAAGCGGAGGCCAGGCTATGGGCTAAGGAGAGAAGGGAGGAAGTATAGCAGGAGCCAAGCCTGGACAAGGAACTGAGCTAGTCTTTGTGTTTTAGTGAGTTAAAGAATGCAAACCCCAGGAACTTGGACATCACAGAGTGTGCTTTCAAATGAAATTGAGAAAGGCCTCCTGAACCTAAAAAAATGTAACAAAAAAAGGAAAAATCTGAATAAACTTATGGATCATAGTGGTTTTAAAAGCATCTATTCACTGGAAAAGAAAAAGGGTAGCACAGACCTGCTTTGCAATGGAACAAGCATTACATGCTAGAAACAGCACTGGTTTATGCTTTCAAATTTTGTATTCTGAGGAACACTTATCAGAATTATGAAAAATGTATCTACACTAAAGAAGGCAGTCAAACATCAGAGAATTTGCTGAAGCACTGCAGTATTTCAGCAGTCACTGTAAGATACCAATAGCAAGCAGAGGTTTAATTCACACAGTAGTGATTTTTGATACCACCACTAAATCGATCAGCAAGTGCTGATAAATAAAATTGATAAAACAATAATTTCACTAAGACTGACAATGAACAAAAGTATATGTAATAATCAATTTGTGCCATTCATGGATTTAACCACTGGTATCAATCTGGTAAAGTTTGGTGTTCAGGGAGAAGTAACTCTCCATTGAACTGTATGAACTGCTAAAAAATGTTTAGACTGACATCAGATACTTTGTCACTGTGGCAAGAGAACTACTTAATCTAGCATTATCATTTACATTTTTCAAACATAGAGCATCAGTCACAAGCATAATTTTACTTTTTCCTGTGCCCTAGTACTTATAAGGTGCAAATAAAATCTGCCTTTCCTGAATAAGTAATCAACAACAGTGTAAAAGCAATTGGTATCAACCAATATATTCTCTTGTACACCAGGCAATGGCAGGGGGAACCACACAAAACACCATATGCTTCCTGTTGATCCTAATTGCTTCCACAGATATTTTTAATTGCTCCACTTTGAACTACTTGAAAGTAAGGGTTCTTACATCCTTTTCTATCCCAAACAAAAGAGTACTAGGCCAAACACTGAGGTTGCTTAGCAGAAACACATGAACTTTGAGAGAGAATTCTACTTACAAGCATCTCTGTAACAGTAAGAACCAGCCCTCTTGTTTTCAGATCTGAGTACTAGAAGCAATAATTCATATTATCTTCTTTCTTTTATCTGCTTAATGTATGCCATATAAAAATGCGATCAAGAGTATGAGGAACTGAAGTTAAACAAAAAACGCCTCACAGATAAATTGATTTTTTTTATTTGTTTATTTGTTTATTGTGGTACTCAAAGGACTCTTAAAATTTTGAAGGACAGAGAGCTGGTCCTGGAAGAAAAATAAGAATTCTCTCATTGTAGACATTTAAACTAAAGTACATCAGCTGAAAATAAGATTTTGGCACAACCTAAAAAAAAAGTATGTATCTGTGGGTCTGTTTGAATACCTTGTTGGTTTACAAGGCATTTCAACACCTAACACCTACACACACTGGCACATGGGGTCTCCAGAGTAGTGGTTGAGCGATTCTGCAGACAAAAACACTAATCCATGCATTCTAAATGTAAAACTGCTACACTGACACTCTTAAAGGTATCTGGTGTCTAATAGTCTCATCATTTATTGTACCTTATGCAGCATTGTAGTTGCTGGCATTTAAGCTCTGAACCTAGTTTGGCTTGTACTGAAGGTAATTATTTTGGGGTTTTATTAGCTCAATAATTTGAGCACCAGTTGCCTGGATAAGGTCTTTTGTTTCACCCTGACTCCTCAAATATCATTCTGAAGCACCAACAATGCACTTACCCATCATGTTATATAGGCTCTGCGGTGCAAACTGTCTTGGCATTTTCTGTATTGCTTCTTTGTAAACCGTAAGGGCCTCCTGAAAAGAGACACACAGGTGGGAAAATGCCAACTTAAAAAGCACATGTAAAGTAAAACCAATCTATCTTCCTTCCCCAAATGAAAGGTGCAGGGATAGAGAAAACACATCAGCATCAAAAATGCCACAAAAGTGCAAAATTTTTCCTTTTAAAAAGTTTTTTTTACCTGAATTTTACCAAATTCAGTAAGGCTTATAGACAAGAGATCAAGTTAGTTCCAATATTGCAACTTCTTTTTCAGGCAAAAGTAACAAGGACATTTTTTTATACCTCTTAACGACTGATGAGTTTATAAACATAAAATTCTATAGGCTGTCAAAGAATATGGAGTATTATCAAACTGCAGACAAAGTACACTGATGATTAACTACACTAAGTGACCTAAAAATAAAGAAATCATTATCTACTGCCAAATAATAACAAAGCAAATAATAATAATACTCCCAACAGAAGCCTGCTCCACAGAAAGGATGAGATGCACTATAAAGTCAAGAAAGCCAAAACTGAAATCCCTTTGCAAATATGCTGTGCCTTGAATTACCTGATCATGCATTTATTTATTCACCACTTTGGACACCTGCTGCTCCGTCTTTTAGCTCTGCATCACACAGTCACAGCTCATGAAGGCTGCAATGACCACCAGGAAGAAATCTGAAGCTTTATATTCCTAAAAGCTCTTGTATCTTGTAGGTATTGAACTCCAACTCTACACTCTATCAGCTGTGCAGACAACATGCTGCTGCTCTCTTCTCTGTATATTTGTATTAGATGTCTGTATTTTAACCAATTAGCAACTCCATGTGACAGAGCTGGATGCAGCAGACAGATGACAGGGAATCTGTCCAGCTTGTGCATGTCTGATCTTACACAGCTGACATAACTGTCATGGTCAGGAACACTTCACATGGATCAAAACCACTCAACTCCTATTCTGAAGTATGCCTGACAATGCAAAGAGAGAATGAATTTATTTCAAATACTGCTGAAGGTCAAACCTCAAGTGAATGTCCTGTTTCAGTTAAGTTCATCAGGGAAAATAGAGAGGAATCACAACAGTCACAGTTGCATGTGTAAATGAGATGGGATGGCTTGGGCAGTTTATTGTTACATTAAAAATATCCAACCCACTCTAGCACTTAGGTCAAGTTATCTGAAAATAACACAGTGGGATGATTTTAATCACCGAAGTTTTAAATTATTTCAACTGGGTCTTATTTTTGGAGACTTAAAAGCAAGCATAATTGCACTTTTCCAGCTGAAGATGGACTCACTATGTTTTGAATTATAATGCCTCTACACTTTAGGTTGACTGACACTTAATCAGGTTTTATCCTTGCATACCAGCTATGGGTAAAAAGCCAAAACCAATGAACTAACACATATCAGATGAAGACCACTGCTAATGTTGACTGTGACATGAAAACATCACACTGCTAATTAATAGCATTACACCAGTGGCTGTAGAGAATAAATATTCTCTGTAACGAATGCTAATCTTGATCTGGTGAAATTCATTCAGTTCATGTGTGTGATATATTTTGAAAGTCTGGGTGGAAGCAGTACATATTATTTGTACATGAAGTTTTTATAAGTATATTATATATAAATCTGTTATTTTACCTCATAGTGTCCTTGTTCATGAAAAAGTTTTCCTAAGTTATAAAGACAGCTGGTAACAGAGCTTTTATGAGCATGAGGATCTTTCAGATTTTCATCAGGGATCTCTGAACACTTCACAAAAGTCCTCCTGGCTTCCTCTGTCTTCCCTTGGTTCATCAGGATGATACCAGTATTTAAATAGGCAGCTGCGAAGAGGGAAAAAATGTTATCTTTTAATGGAGTTCTATTATGCTGTAGCTACTGTTTCAATTCTAAGTAGTATCTGGTAGAGGTCCCAAAGTTACCTGATTGGGGTTTTGAATAACACAGATCACTCATTGGTATGTGAACATGTAATATATGTAAACATATAAAAGGTACAAATTCAGAGGCAAGGAAGGAAGGCGACTATAAAGACTGAGTAAGTAGGGAAGGAATCACTGGTTAGGCAGGGTGTTCCATTTTGTTCCTCTTTTTAGGACTGTATAAAGCATATAGCACCCTTGCTTGAAGTGTAACAAAAAATACACATATACATAAAAACAAATATACATACAGAGAAGATTAATACCGAAGGTACAAAAGTCTCAGCCATCTTAAACAGCAACACGTAATTTTGGAACCTATTACTGGCAACACCTGAATAATTATTCTCTATTTTCCCCAGGCAAGAAAGAAAAAATGAAAGGACTTCAGAAATATTTGTATTATTCACTCAAATAAATACCAGGGACTGGATGTAGGAAACAGAAAACAGTCTGAAAATTTAGGTAGTAGTGTCTGTGGCTCAACACCCCAGATCAGAAACATTTTAAGTTCTAGAAGTGCTGCTGAGTGTTAATTCATTATCTGCTTCTTACTTATATCACATTAAATTTAGTTGTTTACTAATAAACACTTGCTTTCAAGGGCACAATTTCACCTTTTGCTTTCTGACTTAAAAGCTTCTGGAAAAAAAAGAAAGCATTATAAAAGAGAAGGAAAATTTTCTATGAAAACTGTAGTCAATATTATACAAGCTGGTATAGTTAAAATACTTACAAGCTAGTGTGGGTCTGCTACCAATTGCCAGTTTATAGTAATGCAATGCCTCTGAAAACCTGCTGTTTTCCTGAAGAAGTAATCCTCTGCATAAAGGGAAAAAAAAGAAAAAAAAAAATAAAAAGAAAAAAAAAAAAAGAAAAAGAAAAGAGAGAGTGAGGTGTGAGGTTACTACAAGGAGTAACTTGAAAACAAATACCAAAAACAAAACTTGAGTAACAAAGAAAGATATGCTTACTGGTACTTCAGTGATACAAGCACTCACTAACATTTCAGTTTGAAAATTATTCCATGTATAAAGATGCATAGACATCAGGTGCATCCATATGGCTTTAACAAAGCAGATGTTCAACAGAATAGTTTTGGGTTTCTTGGAAACCAGGATATTCGTCTACTCAGTTGAGAAAACGTTAGCCTGAAAGACTTTAAAAAGTTGACAGAATATGATGGAGGAATTTGTAAGTCATTAATGATTAGCTTGGCCTCTTGTCTTAACCTGAAATAAGCAGGTCTTTTTCAAATGCATGACGAAGTTAAGCACCCAGCCCTTCACATGTTATGCTAAGGACTCCCCTTCTTGAGCAACTTCACTAGATTATTCACTGCAACAGGTTCTAAGAACCCACAAAAATTCTGTTTTTTCCTGTATTCTTTATACTCTAAACAAATTTACAAACTGAAGAGGTATTAAAGAATACTGAATATTTCCAGTTTCATAATAGATGGGCTTTAATTTAGCTTTTAAGACAAACATCCTTGTGAATTGTGCCAACAAATTTCTGAGAAGTGATGTGGACATCATGGACATGAATGTACATTGTATGTATGCTTAAATAAAGACCCCAAAGCATTATTTTTCAGAAGACTAAAGAGCATAAGGAATATATTAAAAACAGAATGATTTTAAAACTCTTAAAAATTAGTCATTTCAGAGTGGAGACTCGGACCTCAGTATCCAGGGGTAAACATCCCTTGTCATAGAACTCAAAATATCTAAGAAAACATAGCTCTTCCTCTAAGGTAGTAGTGGTACTTTAATTTTAATTTAATTGTAGTTTACCTAACCTACAGCAACTTTCTTTTTTTCTTCTATGCTTTTATCTGCTGATAGCTTTTTGAACTGCAAAGAGCTTGGAATTCTTTTAACTCCAGTCTCAAATCAGAGATGATGTTATTTTCCCCTGAAGTTTTCCTTCAAGAAAACTTTTTCAGTTAAACCAGTAAACTTCAAGGGACAAAAAGGGAAGGACAGTTGGCTGAAGTAGCCACCACCTATGTTTGCTTCTTGTCACTGGGTTAGGATTTAACAGAATTGAGGAATATATAATATTTTTCTTCTATACTAGCCTAACAGCATCATATGACCTCACTTTGAAATTGTTTCCCAATTAACTTCAGATTAGGCAGTAAATAATTTTTAATATTAACAGAACTCACATTTAGTAGGTACTCGTAGTAAAGTAAGCAATGAGGAAATACATTCAAGATACTTTTTAGCATGCCACCAAGGTTTGTAACTACTGTCAAGTATCTTGCAAATAGCAAGAGGTATGATCATCAGGATGGAAATAACATTTTCTAAATTTTCTAGAAGCTGAATTTTGTTTACTCTAAAAAATTTTGTATACTGTCCTTACTTTAGGGAAGATTAATTATGGTACTTTGATCCTGTTTGCTATTGATAGCAAGAGAATTAACAGAAAAAATGAGGTGCTTGGTCTGGCATTTAAGCTGCTTTTTACTTTTTTTAAAAGGCAAACATTCTTACACACAAGTTTGAAACAATTTATCTAAGAAATTCCATTCTTATTTATTTTAGTTCTGGAATAAATAATATTGAGAGAAGTACTACAGTAATTGGTCAACTTCACCAAAACAAATTACTTTGGTAAATGTACAACATATGTGGGTTTGTGATTAAAAGAACTTTTATTTGCAATTATTACAAATTAATCCTTTGCATTCACTACATGCTCTAATACTGATACTTTTGATTTATTACTTGTAACTTTGAGGTGGGTTTTTTCTTAACTTCTCTTCCAAAAGATGTTTTTATTTTAAAAGCTGTTCCATGAACTGTCAGTCTCTCAGTGTGTGTCTCCCTCTCTCTCATATATATAACCCAAGCAGCTCAGATGAAGGACTGAGTGTTGAATTACACCAAATAATTAGTGATTTATTTGTATTTTTTATGAGTTTGGGAGAAGAAAAAGAATATAATCTTACCAAGGCATGAAACACTCTCTTCTCCTTGTGAAATTGGTCTTGATTGATCACTAATTTTCATTGTAGCTTCTGGCAGTACAAACACTACCAATTTTTGAGTGTCCAGATCTAGTCTGAGGTTAAACAAAGTCAGGAAGAAGCTGACTTCTCTAGATGCAGTGGAAGAACATCCCTCAGCTGGAGTTCACACCTCGCAGGCACAGCAGATTCCAGTATCTCACAACTCCCAGCAGCCAGGGCACTCAGCTGTAAAAGCTCCTCTCCACTATAGCCAGGAGCAGATCTATACTTGACATGCCATTCACTTCTTTGCTTACACTGAAAAAATGATAACTGCTCTTTGGAGATTTTTGGCAAAGGGAAAGAGTAGAAAGACCACAGAGGGATCCATACAGTGAGAAGCACTGGACATAATCCAGAGGTGGAGCATAGCAACTGACACTTGTGGAGTATTTTTTAAATTTTTAAATTGTGGAGTAATTTTTAAATTTTGTGGTTACAAAAACATAAAGCTTTCCTTTTTCCTTACACAATGATGAACAAAGGAAAGAACATCCCTGAAGTAAGGATGCCTGATACAAAAGAGTAAGTTCAAGTGATAAACTTGGATGAAAACCTTAAAGTCCTTCTAGCACTTCTAACTTTTAACAGTTACTAAAAATGCCAAACAAACTAAATAAAAAAGCCTAACCATCAAAATGCTCCCACAAAAAAACAAAATACAGGAAAGGTTACTTCAAGCTGATATTTCCAAAACTTTTTATTCTCTCCAGTTCACCTTCCAAGCTGGAAGGCAGGCAAGTGAAAATGTTGACTGAAATATGCAACTTCTATGCAAAGACAGTTTACTGACAACTATATGTGGCTTCTATAGTTTAATAAGACAAGTACTGTGAAAGAACAAATGAACATGAGGAAGATCTTCTTCACTATGAGGGTGATCACACATGGAACAGATTGTCCAGAGAGGCTGTGGAGACTCCCTCACTGGAGATACTCAGAAATTGTGTGGACACAATGCTGTGCCATGTGCTTTGTGCTCTGGGGTGACCCTGCTTGAGCAGGGAGGTTGGGCCAGATGACCCACTGTGGTCCCTTCTAATATTACACACTTTTTGATTCTGTGAAATACATAAAGATAAAAGTACTCAAAAAAGAAAAAAGCAACTTAAACCCTAGGACACACAATGGACAGTCATAAACTGTCCATGAAATAATTTAGGATTAATTAGGAGATAAGTTCTATCATAAGTAACAAGATTCTGGAGCCTTACAGCAGGATTTTTATTTTTTTTTGCCTGCATTACTTCTATGTACTTTTCCATGGCGTGTTGTGCTGACCGCTTGCAGAAGTAGCAGACTTCTCCAAGTGACTTAGGAAGTGGCTCAGAATCCTGTTTTTTAAACAGGAAGAAGAATTTTTTAAAAATTAGAAGTTCTCACTATCTGGAAATGCTGCACGTCATTTCTGTAGATAGAATTGCTCATTTAGTTCATGCAGGAAAACACTTCCCCACCAAAATGAGATGTTTGCAACCTTTCTGAATTCTTTAAGCTGCCAACTTTTACCTATCTTGCATCACAAACAATAAAAAAATCTTCCTGTCTTCCTCCTCTGCTTTGGTTTTGACTGAAAGTCACTAAATACTAATGGTACAAAAATGTTTTCAGAGACCAGAAGGCATCAGAGAATATAAAAAAGCAGTAGATGGTCTATGGTCTTTCTGAAGTTTCATAGTAATTTCTTCCTGTTGGCAGTCCTATTCTAGTCAGCTGGTCTCTTACAAAGCAAACTCCTCAGTGACTAAAACTGGCATAAACTGGCTAAGTATGTTACACAAGAACTGCAATTGTCAAAGCAAACATGTGTTAGTGAAATATTTATAACATTTTCAATTCAGGTACAACACTGAAACAGTTTAATCAATTTTGTTTACTGGTTTATAATAACTAATACAGGGCCTGTAAGCTATTACTGTGCCATGACTGCGGTTCTTCCGTGCCTCAAGCTACATTCATCCCATTGATTTCAAGTGGGATTATCTACAAAGGACTACATCTACCTAAATGCTGCACTGGCAAACAAAGAAAGAAATGGAAGAAAATCCTCTTTTATTCCCCACACAGACGTGTCTCAAGTCACACACAGCAAGAGTGGATGTGCTTTGCTTCCTAAGGCAACTCTCATTGTAATGTGAAAGACTAGTGGGTAGAAAGGTAGCTATGGATGCTACTACAAAACATACTTTTTAATCAGTAAGAACTTAAACACAGACAATAACCATTTCTTTTGCAGAAGTCACTAAGTAATCTATTACTCCAGTAGTAAAAAAAAACCCCAAAAAACAAAACTAAATAATCACCCCAAAAACAGCCTCTAGACTTTCAGACCCTGCAGTAACCTTGCTTCATTCTCCCAGATCTGTGGAAGAGCTTCTCAAATGCAAGCAAACTGGTCAGCAAATATAGTCCCAGGTTGTTTTTTTTTGTTACTGGTACAGTTTGGTTGGGAATACTACCCTTTCAGGACCACATCAACTTGCACAGCCCTTATTTCCTGGGCAGAGGGAGGGCTGCTATGAGGATGAGGAGTAGCACTGCTTCTGTCTTTCTCACTCCTCTGGACAACAGGCAGCGCTGTGCTGTCTGCAGTCCTCCAACCAGATGCCTATTCTCTCTCATGTGCCCCAGCAGTCAATATAGAGAGAGAGCTGGACAGAACTTCCTGCAAGAGGGGTCTTTTTGGAAACTGAATGGCAGATACAAACCATTATTTTCCTAATTTTATAAAATGGTGGAAGTTTATGTGAAGACTAAGTGCCCACAATTTCAAATATTGAGACCTGTAATTGAATAGCTAGGTCACTGAGTGCCTTTCACCTCTAACTATGACTTTGAAAACCATCTGTACTTGATATAGGCCCTACAAAGTGCCCAGGGCATAGTTTTGCACTGCAGGGAACCACCAGTGACCTTTGGGTGCTACCTCAAGAGCCAGTCTGTCAACACAGCAAGATTTTATCGAAACATCTTTGGTTACAGAAAGACACAAATTTTAGCCGCTGTCTTTGACAGAGGAAGAACTAGCTGGCAAAGCAGAGATTAATTCCAAACAAATTTGCAAGAAGTTTGCATTCACAGCTGAGAAAAACAACATTCAAGTACTGAAGACACCAGATGACACATCCTCTTTGCTTTTTAATTTAACATCCTGAATGATAAAAACCTCTGGGCTGTCAAGGAAAAGAAACCACAACTTTGACCTGTTTCCCTACTAGGTGGCTGCTCCAGGAACTTGGTCTGGGGAAGGTTCAACCACAGTTCAGCACAGGTTTGACAGTGAAAGACTGGCTGCTTTTAGAGTTTTTTGTCTCTGATTAGGGGGTTTTTATGCCAGCACCCTTAAAAGGCAGGGAAAACATTTTCCAACTTATAAAGCCTAACAACAACAGACAAGGAAGAATTTTGCTTATATTGATTTTTACCTAAGGATGCAGAGTTAAATTTTGCTTGCAAAACACTGCAATCCTAGACTTTCTAGGACAGGTAGTCTTCAGTAGTGGCTGAAATTTCTAACAGAAACATTTTTAAAATCCACATTTATTGATATAATACCCTAAGTTTTCCAATGTAAAGTTTATGGAAATTCATAACACAACCTTATTCAAAGAAATTAAATGATTTTAATAATGAACTAACGAATTTGTACACACAGTGCTCTATCAGTACAGGCAAAGTGAGATACCTCAGGAGAGAAGCAAAGGGATGGCTGATTGCTAGAAATTAATATTTTACAGGGCACTGTATATTACAAAATTACATTTCAAGTAATTAGTATAATTTTAAAGGAATATTCAGTTTCAAGTAACTAGTATAATTTTAAAGGAATATTCAATATCTATGTCAGATTGAGAACATCCTTATAATCACACGAGAAACTCAAAGTAACATAGATGACTAATATGGTTGACAAAGCACAGAGAGGCCTAAACACAGTATATGCAAAACTGTCCTAAGACACTAATTAAAAGCAATTTGAAAAAATACATTTAAAAAACACAAGCTTTAGCTAATAATCATAAGGTAACAAAGGCTGAAAAGCCAAAGCAAACTGAAATAGTTTGTTTTTAATCTACTGAACATTTGTTTGTCTGAAAGAATAAACTATAATTTCTCTACAGCTCTGTCCTTGGTACTTCACAATATTAAAATATATGGTTTTCTCAGTCAAAAAAAAGAAGCAGAGAAAGGTCATTTTATGCTGTTTTTCTACCCTATGAAGCTTAGCTGAAATCAGCAAAGCTGCATAGCTTTGAGAATTCAATTTGAAATATAACATGTTCATAATCAGGTAAATTTTCAAATGTAGATTATGTAGTTATGCACTAATGCATTTTACATTTTTTTAAATGGCAAAAGCAGCTGTAACTCCGAGCCATAAGGTATAAGTTAAAAACCAAAAATACAGTACTGAATTCATCTAGTTTGTTAAATTCTAAGGATATTAATATATTAGTAGTCAATTTCTAAGCTAACCTTACATTGCAATTTATTGAAAAAGAAGGAAAGAGATCAAGTGCTTTTGTTTATGTAGTTTCTCTCTTTGATTGTTATCCATTAAAATTCTGAGTTATAATTTGTTCTGCAGCAGAGAGCACTTGGATTTGTTACTGCTATCAGTGAACACTGCACATGGAAATTAATTTGCATCAAATACTGAGGTATAGGTGCTTAGAAACAATAACAAACATGTGATGCCGTGCTTCTAAATAATGTAAAGATACTGTTTCCTGGAGTTCCATGGAGTGATTGTTTTAGTTTCAAAGGCACATACTGAAAACCAGAAACAGCAACACTGACTGGCCTCTTGTAAGCAGATATAAGACACATTTTCCATTACAGAGGTTTTTTTGTAAAAGGCTCCCACAAGACTATGTGCCAAAGATGGGTTTAACTTGAAAAGGAACTCTTGAGGGTTTGTGCTTAAAAGAATTGATTCATTTCTGTAATATCAAAGGACACCTCATTTACCATCTCTTTTTCATGCTGGATATTGAAGCATCCAACACTGATACAGCCTCCAAAAAGAAAAAATTATGTATGATTTTTCAACTACTGTTGAATAACTGAAGGTTTTGTAAAGCTTGTTTAAAAAATAAGGGATTCTATTTTATTCAAGGTAGTAGTAGTAGAATGGCTAAGAATTAAACTTTACTTCTTATGCCCTACACATATTACAACCAGCATTTTAGTTAAAATCCACACAAATTCAGTAGAATTTCAAAAACCTTTTTGTTCAACAGAGTTGAAGGTTTATAGACATATATTTTGCTTATTAATGGAAAACTGGAAGACTAGCAGCTTATTCTGAGAACAGTGAAAAGACTGAAATCTGATTTCTTTTATGTCCCTGTCTTTATCATCCAACAACCTTTCCTCTTCTTACCCTGATATTAACATCAGCTTCTCTCTACAACACAGTAAAAGAGACAAAGTACTGCATAGGCATATAAAAATTTAATAGCTATAATTTTCACCTTCAAAATGAATAGCATATAGGAAATATACATGTATCTAACTTGTCGCTTTATTTCCTACAATCTGCTGGGTTCAGAAGTTGCTTTTCAAATGTGAGCAGAAGATTCCTCTTAAAAATATGTTTGTCATGCTCCTCACTGCCTAACAGAGAGGGTAATTCCGAGCATACACATATTTGTGTAACTAAATGATTTGTAACAATACACATATTATGAAATATGGATTTCATTTTGGAAATTCTATCATTAAATTATTTTGAGTTTAGTTAAGTCAATAAATTTGCTTAACTGAAAGTCAAATTAATAAAATGGTCAACTTCTATTTTAAACAAGTTAAAAATAGTGAAAAAATACTATTATGGTAAACTTCATTTTCACATATAAGCAGTCATTTTAAAGTGGACTTATAGGCAGAACATTATATTTTGATTGATTTGAAGATGCTTACTATTTGAATGCAGTTTTTGCAGCTTTTGTTTATCTTACAGTCATGCTTTTCTGCTGCACACAGGATATTATTTTCACATGGCTACCTATGGAATGGCAGTCACCTGGATTCTGTCCTCCACACCCATCACCAAACAAGAGCACGTGGCTGCTGGAGGTGAGCAGCTTGTGCAGCAGAGCCCTGCTCCAAGGGCTTGTGCTGCCTGGGTCATGGTAGGAGGGGGAGGAAGGGCGAGGGCCAGCAGGACAAGCAGTGCTGAGCCTGGGACAGCCAGGGGATCAATCCCTCCCTGATGGGACACACAGCACACCCCACCTCAGTGCGAAGCTTGGCACGATGCCTGCTTCCTTCTTCGTGATTTGGTTCATTAATGAGATGGGAAATCTTTTCCCCTGCTGAATAATTATTTTGATGCTCATGTTATTTATCCTCTTACTCACCTACAACAGGGTTCAAGTAATTAAACTTTATTTAACCTATGTTGCTCTGAAGTCAGTCACAGGAGAAAAGTAATTTGCTGTTCTAACATTTCAGACTTCTGAACCTAAGGGAAGGGTATTGGTCTATACTAGGAAGTGTTTACACCCACTCTGCCCACCAAGTGTTATTCAGACTTAAAAAAGAAGTCTAAATAACACCTCACGATTTGAGTCTCAAACAGATGGAGGGCTACAGCTCACAACTCATCTATTGGTACTTTGTTTAGTGTAGGAGGTTTTTTCTTCTTTTGAAGCAAACAGATTTGTAAGTTTACCTTGTCCATACCCATTACATGAATATACAATAATCCTGTCCACCCCATAGTTTAAGGAGCACAATTAATGAAATTACTATTACAAAGCAACAAATAACATTGTCTCCATTTCCAGCAAGTAAATCAGTAGCTCTATTCACAACAGGTTTCAAAGACAATTCAACCCCAGGAAAGCCACACATACTTACAAATTATAAAGCATATCAGCCATGTTGCTGCGATAGTACAAGGCATTTCTATAGGCGCTTTCAGCTTCAGAAATCTTGCTCTGGCTCTTGAGAACATTTCCAAGGTTACCCCATGCTGTCAAGAGGAGAAAACAGTATTCAGAAAGATCTACAATCCAATTACACATGACAGAGTATGCAAGTATCAGGAAGTTTCTCAGGGAGACAAACCCCACAAAGAAACTATTTTTATGGAACGGGAGTGGAGGTTGGTTATTTTTTAACCCCAGCCCTCTGGTTCTGTGCATCTTACTGTGAGATTCACATTTCATAGAAGGGATTTACACGCACTCTGCATTAATATAGATTTTGGTTGGGAAGTTTTTTATAAAAATGTGCCTCTAGAAATTACTCTAACAAAGGGAAAGAACCATTTTCTTTCATGCCACCTATAAATAAAAATCTCCAGAGTCAAATGTGGAACTGAGGCATCTTTTTAGTTTTTATGGGGTTTTTTTTAAGCCTACTGACTCTAAATAGCAAGAAATTTTTTCCAGAGTAGACATAGTCCTCACTGAAGTACTAAAATTTGATATATGACACAGGAATTGAAAGAACAGTTAGGTAAATAACTAGGATTAAAAACATGCCATATGGATATAAACATACTACACAGATCACTAAAATGAATTTTTTTTTAATACTAGAAAAACATTTGGTCCATTTCCATACAATTTATTATGTTACTCAATGTGTTTTTACAGCCCATCTATAAAGGACTTTAGGCAAAAAAAAAAATATTTAAAGCTCCTCATGTGTTCCCTTTGCAGTTTTGAGTGGCACAAAAGCTACATAAAAAAGGAATCCAAATTAACATTGTATGAAAACGCAACCTCTGCTACTCAGAATTTAGGAAGCAAATTTAACCAGCATTACAATATAGTGCATGTGAACATGAAGAAAAAAAAATAACACCACTTTATGCTTATAAATGCAAAGTTGTTTCATACTATTTTCACACTTTCTTAAATGAAAAAAACCAATGGAAAGATGATGTATGTCCTTTCCACCAAATAGAATATATATCAGAACATTCTTCCCTCCAGATGCACTTAAACATTAGCTTAAGTAGCATTTAACTCTTTGCTTTTCAAGAATTTGCATCTATTCTGACTAATGCAAAATTTTAAGGTAGTTTTAATATAACACTGCTATCTAAGTTGATAATTGAGACAGGCATTTTTTCCTCAGAAACTACATCACTTTCAAGCTGCTGTGATTTGTTGCAGAATCATCCTACTACAGGGATGGAAACAGCAGCAAACACAGAATTTCCTCTGAGCAGAATAAGCCTGTCATTGCTGGGAAAAATAAATTAATAAATCCATTTGGAATTTATAAAAAACATGTTATTCAACTGAGCACAACATATTTCATAAATCAAAGAAAGAAAATATATGTAATATTTCCATAAGAAAATAAACTATTTCTTCTGTGAGTAAATCCATTTTGGCCTAGTATTTAATGAGAAATTATTTAACAATATTTATTTATCAATATATCAATAAAAGTCACAAAATTATTCATCATTTTGAAATAAAGCTGATAAGCTATTCTCAGGTTCACTCAGCTTTTCCACTTGGCTAGCATATGTGCAGAATTCTGAAATTTGCCCATTACTGCTACTCTTCCCTTTTTACACAGAGAAAACACTTTGGAAGTACCAATGAAAGTGACTAGCCAGTCTGTAGATATTAACCTTGGAAAAAAAACACACACTTATATATGATTTTTAAAATTAATTTGCTTCTCCAGTAAATGAGCATCCAGTTTTCCATAACTGCATGCTCCATATAATCTATAGGGACTTTTGTTTTCACTCTAATCTCCCGTAACAGTGCATTACATCAAATGACCATTTGAGATACTGATAACAATTGCCTACCACACAGTTATTTACTCCCAACCAATCTTAAGCTCAGTAAATGAAAGTATGCATAAAAAGATGACTCAGTTCATCTTTTCACCTCTTAGACTGGAAAGACACTGTTAGCACTGTTCAGTGTAACATTTTCTCCTCTACACTTCCTTTCGTGTCATGGGTTCTAGAAGTTACCCTAGTTAAAATAGTTTTTAAAACAATACTTTAATTTATATTTTGCAAAATAATCTGCATCAAGTTTTTAATATCAATCACTAATTAATCTATATATTTAATTTTAAATTTATTCCATTTAGACTTTTGTCTAAACTTGTAAAACTGTGAATGATTAACCTAATGTGATGCACTAGAAGAAATGACAATAGCAGAAAACAGCAAATGTAAAACATGATAATCTGACAATTTATCACTAATGTAAACATGAAAACCAAGGTCTTTTCACTTATGCAAACTACAGATATTTGATATAAACATTCATGTCTATTTAAATACAAAAAATAGTTAGAAGAATGATCTAGCTCTGGCTAGTGATGAAGCTACACAGAACATGAGTAGAGATGATACTCATACACCCTGCAAGTTATGAACAGCTAATATCTGCAGCAACCACATCCTCTTGAGTTTTGGTGTATGAGGAAAAGAGGATGGTGTACATACATGGAGAAGAGGCTACATGAACTACTCAAAGAACTTCACTCCTGCTTTGTCGTAAGTAAGCAACTAACCTTCAGGGAAAAAAAATTTCAGTTATTAACTTTTTTCCTTCAAAACTGTAATAGCATTGGTTCAACTATGAGCAACTAATGACCTAATAATCTATGACTCGAATTCAATTCTAGCACTCAACTGTACGTTGTAAAGAAAGAAAAATATTCTTAGAAGAAAAAGAAACTATTTCAGTAATTCTGGAATTTAGAATGGATGTTTATTCCAATTATTTTTTATAAACATCTTTCATGTAATATCTCTATTGGCTAAGTTGAAAAAATGGAATAGTTAACATTCAGAAGACACTAAAGTATACATATATATGCCACATTTTAATCTTTAATTAAAAATTCAAATTTACCCATACTGAAGACCCTATCTAGCACTAGAGAAAAAGGAAGCTGTGAATGAAAGAGCTTTGCAATATTTACTTTTTGCCTGCTGTTTAATTCCCTGTCCACAAAAAATAAAACTAACACAGACCCAGATCTTCAAGAAATAACATTCCATCATAGCATAGGAACAAATATAACATTCACATCTCACTACAAAACAGTCAATCCATTCAAATTTTATTTAACTGCTTATTTTTCCATAGATCATACTCAATATTAATGGGCATATTAAAAATTAAATCAATTTCATCACCTTTATCAAAAGTCAACTATAAACTGAAAAATCTCCTAATGCTTGAGCAGTCTTATGTTAGTTACATGTCTTTGCAAGAAAATGAAACTTTTTAAAGGGATTTTTTTCTTCTGTTTGTTGTTTGGAAATTTTAAATAAATAAATAACAGATGAAATTATGCAGCACTAAGTAGGAAAATAAAATCATTGTTTAAGTGTTAGAATTTTGGCTGTATCAAACTAGACCTCTATTAAACTTTAAAGATTGCATTTACGCCACTTTACAGTGAGAGTAGGTCAAGTTCTCATGTATTCAATTGCTTTCAAAATGAAAATTAACATAACAAATGTTAGTTTCACGTTTAAAATGCTTAACTTCTTAACTATCTCAGTTAAACTGATAATTAAGATGGAACAAGACTGAAAAATACCAAACTGGTATATTAAATTTTATCTAAGCACTTTCATTCTGGAAGAGTGAAAGACAAACAAGAGCAAAACAAGAACAACATTGTCTAATCTAATCTGCCTACTTTTAAGAAGTACATTTCCTAAAGAAAACTAGTAAACTTTCAGCTTGAAACTGAATGATGAAAACAGGTGAGAAATCGAAATTCATGTGTTCAAATATCTTCATTTAAATAAAATGTTCCCTTTTTACTGAACCAAAGATCATGCTATGCTATTCAGTGAAATGAAGATAATAAAGCAACAAAGTATCATAAAAGAGTAGTCAGAAATGATAAAAGCACTTATGTTCATCTCTTGATACAAAAGTTTGCTCTAAATTTAAATAAAATAACATCGCAAATCATTAACAAAGACAACCCAAAGTATTAAATTCTGATTCCTACCTGGCAGCCCTATATAATCCATGAAAAAATAGGTAATAATGAAATCTATTTGGAAACTGCCATTCTATTAATTTATCTGTTGTCCAAACACTTCTGCTGAAACTTGAAGAGGAAAAAATCCAACTAGAATTGCCCATTAAATCACTCGAATACATCCTAACATAGAGAAGAAAAGAAAAATGCTGCCTTTCCTTGTATGTTATGAAAACATACTTGAAAACTAAAGAAACAAAATGCAAGACTTGAAAATTGATACACAACATTCACTATTCACATGAAATTACTTAAGTTTGGTAATACTGTTCTCACCTTGTGCTATCAGACTTACACAAGTTAATCCACAAATTGATGAATGCATTAAGGAGTGTGAACTAGATTATTATTTGAGTAAAACAAACTACTTGAACAAAGACTGAAGTATTTAGGGAACAGCTCAGTAATTTGTAATCAACTTGTCAGCAGTTCTAAACTAGAGCCTTTAGTTCACAGAAAAATGCTCATCAAGCCAAGAAAACCTCTATGGAGCTTTACAGATATTTGTGTATTACTTATTATTCTTTATCTTGTGAAATTAGAAACAGCAGTTCCAGTTTGCTTCTCTCTCTTTAAAATCCTTCCTCGTTTCTTCTGACTTGTCTATGAAAAAGAAGTGAATGCATGACAATTAGAATCTCTATTTTTTTCTTCAATAGTGTTTAAAGGATGAAGCGATGCTGGTCCAGAAAGAAAAGCCTTCACTTTTTCCCTCAAAGGGGAAACAGTTTCACCAATAGAGGAATAACAGACTTCTGCAAGGAAACCTCTGAAAGCTCAACTTCACATTCATAAAAACAGAATGAAAGGAGTTCAATATCTAAAACAGTTTTTCTACAATACAGAGCCACTATCACTCACAAATACAGCCTGAAGATCAACTAGATCATGTTTATTAAGTGGTTTGAGAATGAAAAAAATCATCTAAAATGCTACAGGTTGCTACTTTCAAAGTGGGACAGTTTTTGCACTATGGTTTTTATATTTTTCCTGTTATTTCAAAGGAATCAATTTTTTTTTCAAAATATGTAATAAACGCACACATATAATTTGCAATAATTTTCCTCTAAAAACTTCACTTGTTAATAGAACAATTTGATCAAGTTATCTCCTTTTGCTAACTCAACCACAAAACTGCCCAATTTCTTGTTTCCTAAAGGATTAATAGATTATACATAACCATAATTTATGCATTTAATCTACTTAGCACATTGATTTTTTTTTTTTTTATGTCAGTGGATATGTGGCAATGTTGAGACAGACTGTGTTAGAGACCTATCACCTCAACTTTTACATATTCTTCTTCTATTTATTAAGGTTGTTATTTATATAATTTGTTCAACAGTTCATTTGTTGATCAATTGCAGGGCTTTTGTAATGCCAGCAGGTGAAAGAAAAAACAGAATTAAAAACTATGCACTGCTTTGAAAGCTATCCAGCAGCACGTCAGCATGGACACTAACCAACTCACATTTGGCAAGCGGTGCTTCGGTTTTGTTTCTCAGTTCTGAAAGCCTGATGCAAATGAATGTGAATGCATGACCTGTTCTACTGCTGATACACCCCCTTAACACTCTGGGCTACAGAAAATTAACTCTTCCTCCTCAACAGCAGAGTGACTCTGGAAGCTCAATGAACCTGAGATAGACTGAGCAGCTGCGAGTGTTCTTTGGCTTCACCATTACCTACCATCCTACACACAATCAAGTTCTGCCACACCATCCCTCATGCTAAAATGATTTTTGTGAAGGGTATGGTATCAATCTGATAACTAAACAAATCCAAGTTAGGGAAAACAATTAGAAAAGGATGACCACAGAACCTTTAACATCTAATCTACTCCCTGTTCTGTTCACAGCAGAGCCAAATCACACCTTTTCACACTTTGTTCGCTAAGTGTGCATTGCAAGCCTGTGAACAGCGTTAGCCACGAAGTTCCCATTCCATAAAACTTCACAATGGTCAGCAACAGAGCTGTGAACAGTGCTAACCTTAATCTCATTATATGAGGAACTGTATTTTATAGAGGTAAGGGATATAAATCATGCAAGAAAATGAAAGGAGGACAAAGCAGCAAAAAAATACAAGCGGAACAAGAGGACATGTCTGGGCACCCCAGTCATCTCAGGATGAACCCTGAGGAACTCTTCAAAGCCTCACAGTGACTCAGACAAAGAGGTGGCCGTGTCCTAAATTTGTCAAATTATGCAACCTTCTTAAAAATAGGCTTCTAAAAAAATTATCTGTGATACATTCAAAATTATCACTTATGTCCCAAGTGATGAACTGCAAGTCAGCCTCTTACAGCAATGGCAGGGTACGCTGAAATGGCAGCCCTGGTTCTCCAAGATAAGAGTAGATGGATGTCATGGTGGTTTAAAACCACGACAATGGAACACTGTTGGCTTCTTTCCAGAAAAGGGGAAAAGCACAGTGTCCTAGAAACATCCCAGAAGGGCCGTGGCGAGAAGAAAATCAGCATTTGGGCTTATCAAACCAAGAGAATCTTCAGATGTGCTCAAACAATATATGTCACACTTGGAAAATGCAAATTAGCTCATATCCAGGTAACAGACTTTTCATAACACTTCAAGTTGTCTGGTTTCATTTGTTTTGCTTTAAATCACTGAGAAAGGCAAGACAAGAGCCTGTGAAGTTTTGCCAACCGATACATATCCCCAGTGGTATGGAAATATAGGTGGGAGGAAGGAAAGTCATAAAATTACGTCCTTCATTTATCAGCAAATGAATTAAAGACACTATAACTATTAACTAGCATCTTTAATAGTCCATATTCAAAATACCGTCTGTATTTTAGGACCTCAAAGAAAAGTTCAGTGTGTTAGAGCACCTAAGGAAAGAGAAGGAAATGGTATTGAGAATTCAGTCATTCTGTATCATGATCTTTTCTGCAATTCACAACAAAACTATATACAAGCCTCTTGTGCATACTGTAATTGCATCATTTACTTTTTGGATGCATGATTGGCAACGATGACAGCTCAGGCTTAAGGTATAAAGCCCCCTGTTACAAAGGAGGAGCATTTGAAATCTTAAAATACTTGTATTTATCTATCTACATTGGGATTTTATCCTACCACAAGTGGTATAAAAAGGCATATATGTAGATTACTTCAATGTCCATATTAAAGGTTAGTTTCTCTACCAGATTTATGTAAGTGGACCTGAATATGTCCTGATACAAAATCCATCACAGGTAGGAAAATTATGACATGAAATTCATAGCCAAAATTTTAAATAAAGAGGAATTTTTCCAAGTTGTCATACTTTGAAAAAATGGCAAAATAACAAAAAAATTGGATGATTATCTGAAGTGCTTAAACAAATATGCTCAGCTTGAGAATCAATCCAAATAATCTCATCTTCCTAATTAAAAGTAACTTTTTCCTTCTGAAAAAAACATCAGACTAATTCTGCAGAAAACATACATATATGGACCAAAAGTCTCTCTTTTAATCAAACTAAAAATAAAATCTATCATTTTCTGGCAAAAAAAAACAAAAAACAACCCCCCCCAAAAAAGCCCAAAAAAAAAAAAAAAAAAAAAAAAAAAAAAAAAAAAAAAAAAAAAAAAAAAAAAAAAACTTAGGCCATTTTGCTTGATATTATATGATACAAAAATTCATCTTGGCAAAGCTGATTCCTCCTTGACTGGGCCTGGTTTTTTGGGTTTTTTCCCCTACACTGCAGTTTTTAGCCGAGATAAGCTTGTTGAAGGCTTCCTCAGGGAAGACAGGGGAAGAAGTAACAGTCTGATTGGCCCATGTCTCAATGTCTCATGTTTGTTTCTTTAAAAAAACCTATTAGTTAATAACAGTTTCTTTCCTATCCCCCTGCAATTTAAGATTTACAGATTAGAGATGCTGATGTACTAACTACACTCCAAGGGGAAAAAGAAAGAAATCCATGTTTTCAGACCTCTACACATAAGTAAAGGAAGAATATCAGGCTTTCTCATATCCTGCTGAAGAAAAAGCACATCCTACACTGACCTGGGTTTCAGAGGAAATTACAGCACTTCTAAAGAGCTGGAAGAGAGTATACTCTCACTGCAGAATAAATTCAGAGTTTGAATTGAACTGTAAACCACTTTGCTTCAGCTCTGCACCATATTTGGCATAATCAGACTGTTTTGCTGAGGGTGGGCTGCCTGTGGCATGCTCAAATGGCCTAAATAACTATGGCTGTTTCCCAAACAACTTACAAATGACCATTCCTTCTACACTGTTTAATCACCCAGAGTAGCACTACTACCCATTTAGAGAGCCCCACACTGTTTTCAGGGAGTAGGCCTTTTATTTAACTTCCAAACAATTCTATGTGGTTCATTTGAGCTAACTCTTTTAAAGCTGTGTCCTAGTTCCAGCCAGGACAGAGCTAATTTTTTACAAGAGCCAGGCAAGGTGGTGCCTGTAGTCCCAGCTACCCTGGCAGGCACTGCCAGACCCTGAGGTTATTCACTAATCACTTGCAAGATCTCTTGTTCCATTCAGGGGAGAAAGAGAACATATGGGAGAGTCTGGGTGGGGACACTAATTTTGGGAGCAGTATTCCAAAACCACAACAAGCTTTTAAGAGTGGCAGATATAAAAAGCATTTACAATTTATTTTAAGAACTTTGAAGAATTCTGTAGAACACTTATGCTTCAAATTCTGATGTTTTTGTTATGAGCAGAGACACCAAATTTATCATGGTACATACTGCATAATTCATATACAACAGGCTCATATGGCCATATAACATTATATATCATAAATGATACTTTTAATGTGTTATTCTAACCTATGATTTATGTGCAATTCTAACATATATAACAATATAGGTTAATAACCTATGATTTTGTTAATAATGTCATTTCATTTGCCATACAGTAGCTGTTACAAAGGTTCTTCCTGGCGGCTGGAAATATTTTACACCATTGAAAGATGATATACCTTAAAGTAATTTCTTCTTTAAAAAGTAGCTAAAGCTGAAAATTATTATAGAAGTCAAGGAAAATATCCATGCAACATTTAGTCAAAAAATATTAGGTATCAAAAAGTTCCAGCAAACATATTGGGAAAATGGATGATCACTTGTTATTATGTTTCTCTGACAACTTCTAAAAACATTAACTAAAAAGAACATCAAAAATCACCATAATGACTGTATATTCTGATATATATTAATCAGTTGACTTAGGAGAGATATTATACTGCCATAACTACTGAGAGGTTTTAAAACAACATAAATCATCAAAATAAAAAAAATTCTAATATTTTATGGTAATAGGTAATATGAGTTCCATTCCAGAGAAAAAAATTTAGATTAAAGTGGTTTGTTCAAAAACTGAAGAAGAGTTCATTAGCAAAATTAAAACTAACTCATGAATACCAAACTCCAGATGTTATGCTCATATCACTGGTATTTCTTAACAGTGATAATAAGCAAAATTTTTAAGTGTACTTACTTATCAGCAGGTTTTATATGTTCAAAATCTGATGCTTTATATGGCAATCTGTGCACTGAAATCACTTTCTCTCTCAAGATTTTTTTCCCCCAAACCCACATTTTCTATTCAGTGCAATGTTATATTAATCACAGCGCTAATTTTATTATTATTATTTACATTAAATGAGCCAAAGGAAAAAGAAATAACTACTATAGAGAGTAGTATATTGGGCTGTGGGGCCAAAGATGAGTTGGAGTTTTACTGACAAGATACATAGAAAAAACCTGAATATATGCACCAAAATTGAAATGCAATCCCAAATACTCAAATTATTTTTAAATGCCCAATGTGGTATTTATTAGGACACACACTACTATATTTAGGAGGTATAAAAAAATGTGTAGTGAACAACAAGCTGTATGTCAGAGCAACAGCTACTGAAAGCTCTAAATGTATTAGAGGAGATTTTGCCAGCATAATGCAAGCTCTTAAAAATAAGCATATTTGAAGAATGCTGCTTTTGGTTTCCAGTCACCAGTAGTGATACAAAAATATTAATAATGGAAAATAATGTTTCATTGCATCTTTTTTATTTGTGGGAAATATGGCTTCTGTCTAGCTTGGTATAAGGTATAGTAACTGTTTTTCCTCACTGAACGGTTAGCTGAATTTTTAGTTAAGCATCCACTTTGTGCACTATTTAATAGTTTGGTCAACTATTTCCTGGAATGATCCTCAAAGCCTATTTATACAGGTAATGGCACCAGGAGAATAAAATTCCATCAGTAAATATGACCACGCAACTAATAGCTCTGCAGCAGTCTAGCAGTTTGAGACTCTATTTTCTACTTCTTTAATCAATGTCTGTATCAGGTACAGGAAATACATCATAATGATCTTTAGTGTTCAGATGTGGACTGCAAGGTAAGAAATGGCCCAGAGGAAGATTATGCTTTTTGAAGCCTATTTTTGGTACCACAGGGAAAACTAGATTTAATGAGGCATAATATCCACAATTATTTTGTGTGTCATTACAATTTTATATTAAACACAAGGTAGTCATCACCACAGAATGACCCTCAGTATAACTGAAAAAGACGTGACAGCTAACACCTACTTTTAACTTTTTTGTTTCTTTTTACATTTTGGGAGGCTTCCTTTGCTATAAAAGAACATTGAGATAATGAGAATAGCTTTAAATCAGTTGGGCTGCTCATTAAGTTGAAGGCAGAACAGAGAAACACTTGTGTCTTTCCCTCCCTACAGTCAAAACACGCATATACCCACTTCAGAATCCATGAACTAAATTAGTGAGTCTTGCATATTTCTCCCTTAAGTGCTGACAAACTGTAACAAGGCACTGCTTGATCACTTTAAAGTTATTTAAAATACCAGTCAGAACCAAAACAGCAGAACAAGACCAGTAAAGATGCCGCTAAGGCATCCCAAGGACTCCCTCAGCCAAGGGATGACAGCTGCCTGCCCGCACGGTGAGGCAGCCAGGGTAATCTGGAGGTAGCTTTACCACCTTCTCACTTGACTCTCCCACGGTGCATCTGCAGGTTTTTTTAAGAGATAATCCATGCCCCATGCCTGTGAGTATTTTTTCCACATTGTCAGTGATAAACAAAAACAGCCTGCAGGAATGCACGCTGCAGAAAGGCTGTGGCTGCCTGCAGGAGTAGAGGTTTTCTCGCCCGCAGCAGAACACTGCTCTCTCTGCACTGCCTGCAAGGTACCCCTGAAGGGACCAGAAGAAAGTAGCAGCAAGGTGATTATCACCCATCTCTTCACTGAGGATTGAAGATGGAGAAGCTGCTGAATATGTTTGCCTGAAAGTCCCACAGCAGCAGATGAGATTATAATCTTACACATATCACAACACAGATGACCTGATAATAAACCATCACCAAATGAGGCAACTCCATTTCCAAAGCAGTTCAGCCACATTAGTACACAAATGCACCCATACTAAAAGCTTGCCTTGCAAATTGCCCTTATGCCTTATCAGCTCAGTGCTCAGCACTCAGCCATCAGTGGCACTCATCCTGCTAGCCCAGAAGACAGATGGATCTAGAAAAAAACACTCATCTTTTTGCTTTAGTAAAGATGGTCTTCACAGATTTCTATTTCGAGTTCTTCAAGGGATACCTCATTGCTTTTTAGATTATGACAGAAGCAGCACTTGTTCAGAAGCAGCTCTTTGCAGGAGATGAGAAAAAAAAGCAGAACTATCAGGGAAAATGATCCTGCTACTCCACAATTTTCAGAAGTAAGAAAATACTATTAAGGAGAAACTTGCTACGAGCTGAGGAAAGCAGAGAAATGAGGAGTGACAGCCTCTTCTTAGTCGCCTAAAAATAAGAAAAACACTTCTCCACTCTACCATTTGACTGAGCAGCCCATTGTCCCACTCTCTGAACAGCCTATTTAGCACTAGCATTCATGAAACTAGAAAAAAGAGGCAAACAAAAATATTTTTTTTTCCTATGTCAACCTCATTTAATTACTGAAGAGTAGTGTGAATTGTTGATCTCCTAATGCTTTGGCAGGATTGGCAGCCAGTCTAGTCCAGTCAGGCTTGCCTGACTATACGAGAAATAGAAAATAAAATTAGCATAGTCAAAGCCAGGGATAATCTTAGAAATATTCACAATAATGAATAGAGTTGGGTGACAGGTCACATTAGTTCGGGCTTTCTTATACCGAGCCTTGTTACAATGTGTGTGGGCTAGTAAATATTCAGCAGAAGTTTAACAGGATATTTTAAGCAGATTTATTTAAGTCAGCTCAGTCATGTCTATATCATCACACTGACATACTGTCTTTGCTTTTACACATCTTACAAGACGCTTAATGTCAGCTTATACGCCAAGAAACCAGACGATCATGTACACATGAGTCTGTGCATACTGAGATCTGTATGATGAAAATAACCCATCCTGTCTCCTGGGAGCATAATACCCAGTAGTCTAATTTCCAGACAATGATGCAGCCAATCCTACTGTTGGGCAAAAACTAGCAGAGTATTTTTTTGACCACAAAATCTGGCTCATTGCAAGCAAACAACTATTAATCTGGGGATTTCCACCAAGGATAAAAATGGAACATGCATTAACTGTGCATACACACTTTTCTTTCCAAGGAATTCCAGTGTTTTAATACATGTTTTATATTGTCTTTAAATTTGTCCGTCTAGAGCTTCATATATTCACTCTGGTGTGCTGGCTCCCTGTTCAGTTACTTCATTTCTTGCTCTCCTGCACTAATTTTGAAAAAAAGTAAAACAAATGGGATGCCCTTCTTTACAATTTTAAAAAGGTACTTACTGCAGCAACAAGTTTAGTACTTTTCCTAGGGTGAGAAAGTATATGGAGAAGAGTTACAAAATCAGAGTGACAAACTACTGAAATGTTGCTTTGCTAGGCATTTTATCTGCCAAATCAACTTTTTCACTCCCTGTCAGCTCACAGTAACCACCTGCATTTGCCTCTTACTATCACGGCAACTTTTAGACTGTGGTGTAATATAACTGTCTAGCCAAAATGCACAACTTTATCAGCAGATGACTTTGCATCATATAACGGATTTCTGAGCAGAGGACTGAAAAAACTCAAGTATTCAAGTGCTGTCAAAATTTTCTTTCACAGACAGGCAAAACAATCAGCTAATCCCTTCTCACTTCTGATGAACTGTGAATAAGGAAGGCTTAGTCAATGTCTACATTGCACTCACAGGTGATATTTTGACCATTCTCATGTAAACCTGCATGTGTGCCAAGAGCAGTTCAGCCAGGCAGCATGGAGTTCAGGATACAAGCTGGATCTGCCATACGTGGTTGAAACCACAAAACCACAGCTAAACATTGTTACCGATACCTAAATTGGCAGGTTTACTGCCTGTTTGGATGTGTTTACACTAGCTATGGTCACATCTCATTACAGCATAGATATAACCTTGGAGAGGTGGCTGGGCAAAGTTACAAATAGCTGGTATTTACACATGAACGGGAAGGCATAAGTATTCGACAATAACTTTACAGTACTTGTAGGCATGGGGAACTACAGTCATTTCCTAAACTGAATTATATGACCTCATTTCCTCATTTTTATTATGTAGCGCTGACGTTACTTGCATCAGAGGAAATAAAGGAACAGCACTTCCTTGATGCTGTCCTTGACTATTTATTTTATTTTCTAATCATAGAAAACAGAACATTTGGTAAACTCACAAAAAATCTTCATTAGCATGCTAGATACCAGATACCAAACGGAAAAACACCAGGGTGGGCTCTATAATACTAATAACGCATCTTTAATTTCAAAATGCAGAACCAATACCACTGAAAAGAAAGTATCTCCTTACCTTAGGGTCTCTTTTTCTCCATGTTAATGCCAAACCTGTAACACCTAATCAAAATACATTCCTGCTTTTCCCCGTTTATAACTAATGCACATACCACTGCAACTTGAAATTACGTTTCTTAAAGTATTCTCTTTAGAAGTAGCTAGTAAAATCAGACAATTCAAAGGCAAAGACAGACAGGAACAAGTAAAGCATTCACCATAAAGTGCAAAAATTACCTTTAGCAGGGTTTACTTTTATCCCTGACCTATACAGCATCTCCTCATTCTGCCAGTCCCCATTCCTGACAACGGTCTTGAGTCCATAGAAAACAATTAATGCAGCAGTGGAAAAAAAAACCAAGTTCTTCAGAAAGCGCTTTTGGGCTTTGACATAAAGGGCCCTGACACCTACTGTAACCAGCAGGCAGAAGCCCATACTAGGAACATACAGCACACGCTCTGCTATTACAAAGCCAACATAGAAAAACAGGTTTGTGGCAGGAACGAAGGGCACTATTAACAAAGAGAGAGACAGAATGACAATGTTCTCGGTTGAAGGAAGCTGCAGTTTCTGAATTTCATGCTTTTTTAGGCCATTCTCTTCTTTTGATGCAAAGCTTGACTTCACCTCCAGTGTCTTGTACTCCATCTCTGGGTGGCAGCTATGCCCATTAGCATTTTGCTTGCCATTCATCACAGTTTTCCCATTGCATTCTCTCTCATTGCTGGAGCCCTTCAAGCTAAAGTAGGCAAGGAGGAGTAGTCCTGAATAGAAGGCCACAGTGTGTAGATTCCTCCAGTCACTGACTGCTTTTAGAAGAGGCACAGCATCCATAGACCAGTCAAAGCTGAGGGTATCTGGGCACAGCAACAGCCAGAGGTTCTTGGTTGGCAAGTAAAAGAAGGTCAGAGTACGTGTGAGAAAACTGTCTGAATCAGCTGCTGGATTATCAGAATTAGAAAAACTTGGGGGCTTGTTGCCCATCCAGTACAAGCGAACACCCAGCAGTGCAGTTCCCCAGGAGGTCAATAAACCAATGCTGAAGAACAGGGTCAAATTCTTTCTCTGAAAAAAAAAAAATAATAATAGCATAAATCAACACTAAGTAGTTAGTTGTGTAAATTATACACAAAAAAGAACCAAGAAAATATCTGATAGAACTTTTTCTCAGTAATGGAAACAAACACAGTAGCTCTCCATCTCTGACATTTGGATCACGCCATGTTGGGGTACATTGCTGACTACAGACTAAAGAAACTGGCTTTTTTATTTAAGCTCTATCGGGAATATATCAGAGTCAAGCCTTCAGATATTTTAGGGCTGTCAGTCCTTGCTAAAAATTTAGTTGTATAATGTTCTGGAAACTCTTATTTTAGAGAAATATATGGAATCTTGCATTAGTTCCTACATAACCTCCCAAATCCCTTCTCTGTTTCTGGCTGTGACCAAAACACCAGATTGCCTCAGCTACATTTAAAGTCTAAAGGATGTTCCAGTTCCACTTTCCTTAATCAAAGTCTCTCCTGAGGCATTTCACTAGAGAACTGATTAAAATTTCCAAGAAAGCAAGAGAGGAAAACCTATTTAAGTCTCCTAGCTCCTGCCTATTAACTACAGTGATTACTTGGAGCCTTCAGATCTACCTACTACTCAAAGTCCCACTTCATTTTCAATAAAACACAAAAACTTTCACCTCAGCCTGAGAAAGGGCTTCTTTACATCAAGAGTGGCAGAGCACTGGAACAGGCTGCCCAGGGATGTTGTGGATTCTTGTTCTCTGGAGATATTCAAAACCCATCTGGGTTTGTTCCTGTACAGCCTGCTCCAGGTGACCCTGCCTGGGCAGGGGGATTTGAACTGGATGATCTCCAGAGATCCCTTTCTACCCTAACAATTTTGTGATCTCAGAGCCAAACAATACATTGGGGGTTTTTCATCAAGCACACCATAATAAGCGCTCCAAAACCTTTCAGATCTTTATATGCATCTAAATAACATTATGGGAAGCAGGCAGCTGACTCCATCTATCAATATCATCATTCTAACAACTTGAAGAATTTACACTTATTTATGGAATAACTGAACATTTTCCAGCAGGAGTTGCTTCTTAGGTAAGTTCTGCTCTAGATTGCATGGGCACACTAAATAAAAACTGGTTTACATCGCTCCCTCTCTATATAGAAGCTAAAATATATGTATTTTTGTACTTCAATTTCTCAAACACCTTTTGTAAAGATAGGAAAAAAAACCCCTTATTTGCCAAATAGTTCCAGATACAGAATAAGTACTTTGATAATCTTTTCCCCATTATTATAAAGAATTATTTGTCAATCATTTTTCATTTTATTAGGCTTGGTTTTTTCCATCTCACACTACACACTCCTGGGATGATTATTCAATGTTTACTTAGTTATTCAGAAGCAGAACTTCACAGTAGAATGTTTTATCCTATTTCTACAAAACAACTAATTTTTTTTCTTTGTAGGTGGGCTCAACCTTTGATATCATGAATTACAGATGATTGAGTTACTCCATTTTAGGTCAATTACTAGTAGTTTTCTACAGCTTACTGATGTTCTACTAAGAAGACATAATCTAGCAATGGTAATTTATAGTTTATCTTCTAATATATTAGGAAGAAATTTATATCCTTTCGTATTTCTATAGAGTTCCTCCTTGTGAAGTTTAAAATATTAAACATCAGTTAGATCAGTCATTCAGTTATGCTACATTATGGAATTTAATGGAGGCATTAGTAGGGAACAAACAAATTTATAATGAAAACATTCATGCATATGGATTGTGAACATCTAAAAAATGCTGGCACTTTTTATATATAAAACAAAGCCTGAGTCCAGATTTAATTTGCCACATTAACACCAGTTTAATTTACTAGCTTTTTTACATTCATAATCCACAATGTTCTGGTAATATATCAATCAAAACCCTCATCTACACATCATGGTAACTACATTCCCCAGAAACCTTATTAGAACAACTTGTATTTGTAAGCTGGATAATACTTTACAACTCACTTCTCACATGGTTTCATCCATGCCTGTCAAAACTATTGAAATGCTTTTAATCTTATAAAGCTGTGTCAACTGGTTATCACTACAACTCCCAACTAAGTTTATATTTGGAATAAAAAGATTATTCAGATTTCATAGATTTGCATGCATGTCCTCATAGTAAAACCTCATGTCCCTGGTTCAACTTGTCCTTTCATTCTCATCAAATTTTTCTACATGAAATTTCTTCTAACCACCATTCTGGCTCAATAATTTTCAAACTCATTTCCTTCAAACATACATATAAACAACTCTCAAATGTTAAATGGGACCAATTTACTCTTTCATACAACCTGCTTATGAATATCATATGAGGAGGCTGCTAAGCCAGAAAGAAGCTGGGAAGTGAAAGACAGTCTTTTTTGTTTGTTGGAGTTAGAAGTCTTTTCTGGAAGGCTATATATCACTTGAAAGACTAAGATATCCCACATAATAAGGAAGTGAAACTCGATTAACAGATGAAAAGTGAGCTTTCATGGACTGATTAGGCTGCTTTGCTATTTTGTTAATACTTACTTAACAGCTAGAAGAAAATATCACTTTTCTTAAGTCCTAACCATTGCACTTTTTTATTAAATGCCAAGAAAGTTCACATTACAAAGTTCACTGACAAAACCATGTGAGAGCAGATATGCTATTCCTCATGGAAAATAGTGAAACCTTCTAAAAATTTTCAGGTCTTCCTCGTATGTTAACCAAACACTAACAATCAGAAGTTTGCCTCTTGCTCCTATCCCAAAAATGTTAACAATCTGTAGCTCAGAGATGATCAGTCTTCACTACTGGAGTAACTATTTGCAGTCTCTCTTTTAAGTTTTACATTTGAGGTCTGTAATATCTTATCCTCACAGTTGTAGGTTTTACAAAGAACACAGATTATCCATATACAGGTTTGTGTGACATGCTGTAACAAAACCTTTTTTACGATTTTTTTAGCATTTCAAATGATTTTCAGATGAAATATCTAAGCATTCACTCATAGAGCTCAGAGATATCTGAGTAGGTTTACCACCCACCATATGAATTGATCATGCTGTAAGGCACTAGTCAATTGGACAGTGAGCTCTAGTAGATTCTTAAACTCTATTAACTGACCACAGGAGCAAAGTGCAAATTTCCTGTTGCTGCCTCAGATACAAATGGTTTGCATTCTTCCCCAGATTTCACACATTAATCTTTTCAATAGCCAGTAGCTATATAACCTTTTTAAATTAACTACATGTTAAATACAATTAGCAATAACCTGCATAATACTGACATGCCATTGTGAATTTTCAGATTTCAGAAGAGGCTCAGTCTAGAGGCAAGAAAAATCTGTCCCTAACACTTAAACATATGTCACAACAATTTAAAGTAGGATGCCTTTTTCCACTTTTTTTTTTTTTTTTTTTTTTAGTTTTCAGTTTCCAAATCTCACAGATAGCATTGGCCTAGAAAGGAAAGACAAATTCATTCCTCTTTCTTTCCTCTTTCAACATTCATTATTTTTGCATAGCTTTTATCCCTCTGTGCTAATATAGTCACAGATAATGAGAAAGGTTTACCACACATTTTGGCTTTACTTTCTTTTAAGGCTTTGGAAGAAAATCATTCCAGCAATTTATTAAAATTAAATAATATAGCCGTTCCCCCAGTAGATTTTTGCCTTCAAAGGAAGTGCTTTCAAAATGAACTCTGGTCAGACAAGCACTTTCACTAGTTACTCTTCTTCTGAGCCTCCTGACAGTCTGTACTACTCTGGTCTGATTGTGTAAATTCCGTGCAGTCCAAGAGCAGAAGAGATCCTCTGTAATGCTTGACAGAAAGGATTTGGATTACTATACCCATAAATCCTAATCCAGCCCATCTGCCATATGTTTTGACACCCCCATAAATCCTCTAACCTTTCTTAAGTAGCCATTTTCATGTGAGGAAAAAAATGAGCACTGATTTAGATCAGATTTAATGTCTCCTGCCTGCTCACCACTGCAATTTTAGTCTTTGTGACTGTAGAAACCTTCTTCATCACCCTAGCAAAATACATCTGCATGACACACCCATATTGCACATTTCCCTTGCATTAAATGCTAATTCCTCACTTCATTATATTGCCCTTAAATAAGGCATTGCAGCAGATTTCTTAATTGGGCAGTCACTGCCAAAACTCAGTCATTGCCTAAGTGGTATCCAAAGCATTTTCAAAAGACACTGTTCTTTTAACCTTACATTATCCATTTCACAAGCAGCATTAAACATGGCACATGATCGAGACAGTCCAGATATCAAAATCATAACACACAAAATGTTATTCTTTGAACTCAGGAAATGCAGAGATGAAAGAAGATGTGTCATCAGGCATTACTCACAGGAATTTCTTTTCCAAATTAGAGTTCCTTAAATATATGCTGGCTTGAAACCTGAGACTTCCGAAAGTAGTAAAATGCTGCCAGATCACTAGACTGACAGCATCTTCTTCCCACAGTAGGTAGAGGTTCAAGGATAACAGATCAGCCAATTTGGAACTAAACTACGATTCAAAACATATCCCCACGAGGAATGAAGCTATTTGCTACAACCCCTGCTGGGTCACAGTGCTGAGATGGAAGTGGCCTTTAATGCTGTCTGATCACCTGTCCAGTTTGTTCCTGCTTACATGACCCACTAAATGAGGTTTACTCATTTTCACTGCTGATGCAACGACTGACCTAAAGGTGTGTTCTTCCTCAGAGTTGGAACTCTGTCAACAGCTTGTCCAATATTGGGACCAACTGTGCATATTTAATGACATTTACTTCTAGGTTATGACCCCACACAATTCTCAAACAAGGTAGTCAGTGCATTCACAAAAAAAAACAGCTAAAGATTATCTGCACATACTTTTATTGTAATTAGCCTGTAGCACAAGTTAAACAGTCCTTACTACCACTAACTTGCCTTATATTAATTTGAGTTATAAATACTGGCATTTAAAATTGCCAAAGTCTTACTCTAAAATCCTTCATTCTTTAAAATGAGTTTTTAATTACAAAAAAAAAAAAATAAATCTGAAACCACAAAGACTAACCTCTCCACTGAAAAATAGTTATATGGACTACGGGTGAAAAGATCAGAAAGTGCATGAATGACTGGAGATCATAGAAGAGCAGAAGGACTTGCTACAGACAAGAGAACAGAACAACAAAGCCTTGGGGAAGTAAATAAAAGATGCAACTTAGGCAAACAGAAGTCATGCAAAACACAAGCAGGATGCCAACTCAGCTCTGCAAGGCTGACAGACCAAAGCAATGATATCACACTTACTCAAATGCTCGAGGAACAGCCACCTGAAAAGGACATCAGACACTGAAGATCACTAAAGAAGACCCCAAAAAACCATAAAAGGACTTCTGATAAGGGCTGTGACTATGTAAATAAAGTAATACATATATATCAAGCAAGTGGGGATAGCTAATGATATGTAATTATTGTGTATGATAAGAATAGTTTACCCAACACTCTGGGTACTTGATTAGTGGAAGAATCCTCCAAATGCCCAGCACTGCAATAAAGAATGCCTGCTTTGTAAGGCTCAAATCTGTGTTACAAAGTTTATATTTGGCCAAGTTCTGTATGAAAATACAGTAGCTTGATAAATCTGTTTCCATGGTCAGTGCTAGGAAAGGTTTTCTCTAAGTTGACATAGCTAAATGCTGTGTGACAATGGTGATGCTACCAATATCCACCCAGAGTTACTCCATCTATGTGCAGCAGCAAGAACTTCACACAGGAGATTAGAAACCCATTGGGACCAAAAGACATTCCTGGACTGTTAGACTGTTCAGGGATGCTGTCCAGCACTACTGTTACCACCACACAGGTAGGCAGGTGGTCATCATACCTGAATTTCATTGAACAAGTATTGTCTCATCCAGAGGTTTTACCAGAGGTGAAGGAAAAGCGCTGCACTTTCCATGCTAGACAAAACACTGAGAGCTCACTGAACATGGTAGAACTGGAATTCAGAATTATTTTGAAATAAAAGAGAAATGTTCAGAAAAAATAAATTTGCATAAAAGGCAGGGCCAACACTGTTTGCTTAAAGGTACACAAGTATGAGAAGTGGAGCAAGTAATTGGCTCATCTTCTGAGAAGAACAAGAGATCACCACAGATGAAACAAGCAACTCTTACAAGCCACTGCTAGAAAGGTAAACACTGTACTGAGGCTACAAATGAAAGCACACCTTCCAAGATGTGTGAAGTAATCCTTCCACTCTTCTCAATTCTAATAAATATTATCTGATCAGTAAGTACTGCAATCTTGAGAAGCAAGACTGGGACAACTACCATTTTAATAAGAACTTAATTTGTTGCCCTTTTTCATTAGATTGCAAGCTTTTTAATAGAATTTGTTATGGTCAAAGACTAATTTAAAGAAGAGAGAGCTTGGTGTTTTCTATGTTAATTACTGGGGAAGCTTTTTGTATTCATTCCCTATGGAATACACTAAACAGAAATGGGAATGAAAACCTATCAGAAAATGAATAGAGAAAACAAATTAAACTTTTTGCAGCAAACAGTCTTGGCTAACTATGTAAGTAATTACTGCTCAATGATAGCAAAGAGTGTTGCAAAGATATCACAGGAGTAAAAATGCTCAAATATAAGAACATTTAGCCAATAATTAAAACTGAAAACACTTCACCAGAAAGCTTCTTCACAAGTATGTTTGATAAAATCAATAGAATACCGTGAACAGGATGTTCTCTACTTTGTTTTGCTATACATAAAATATGAAGAAAACTACAAAAAATATTGGTGATGATTTCTTTCTCCCCTTATTCTAGGGATCCTTTTAAGGTGTATTTAAAAGGATATTTGCCTTTTCAAAATACAAACTGCATTACTAGAGTATGAATCAGAGACAGAGTAAAAGATACAGAAAGCATTTACTGACCTCCATATTACAAAACCAAATCTTCAATAATTCAAATAAAGAGAGATTAAAAATGGTGAAGCAGAATATGGATGACAAAACTTACTTCATGACATGGAATGTCATTACTCTCCATTAAGCTAATGTGAAGAAATGAGGCAGTTAGGAGCAATCTCAATTGAACCAATACAAAGATACTTGTCAGTTATTAAGGGGTGAAGTATTTAAAAGAGGTCAGTTACTGGTACTATAAGAGGCGTGCTGAAACCCCTTAACCGAGTACATTAAACTTACTTGAAAGCCTGCACAGTTATCTTGTTTAACTTAAAAAAAGATATTTAATATTTCCTGTGAGGTGATGGTCTGTGGTCAAATGAGTACCTGTAAAACAATCCAGCTTCTCTGAAGGAAATGAAAAACTACATACTCTTTTAGAAGCAAGGAAAAAATTTATTTTTTCTTGAGTACATTCAGTGTTATTATCAAAAACTTTGTTTAAAATAAATTTCTCATTTTTTATAGACAAAATAGAAGAAGTAAAAGAAGTGCAAACAGAAATCCCATTGCCTGTGTGTACTCATCCACATTTACACACGCAAATACACAGAGCTAGCCTTGGTAATTTCTGGTTTGTCCAGCTCCAGTGCATTAAAAACATGTTTTGGGCATCAAGGACATAAATGCAACAGTCTTTCCTTAACATGGCTCTGGTGCAAACAGCCAGCTATTATTAAATTCATTCCAGTCTCACTAATGAGTTGAGTTTGGAAGTGCAGTATTTTTGAGCCATAAAGACGTGATTTATAATGAGAAGTCACTCAGTAGGAAGGCTAAAGTACAGCAGTTCTCTCTGCAAGTTATCATAACAGAAAGCTATTTAATGAGTGTGGGTTTCTTCAAGAATTTAAAAAAGGCAAGATTTGGAATAGGATGTGTTACATTATGCAGACACCCACATCACTGAACATTGCTGCTACAGTAAAACTACCAAAAGAAAAATCCTCAAAGTTGTTCCTATCTTGAGTTTTTGGCTCGTTTTTTAGTAAGTTCTTTCAAATGTAAAACACGGATTTGTAGAGATTAGCAGATAGACACAATTCAGTATAAAAAAAATTTAGTAAAGTTTAATGAACTAAACTAGGTTGCCTAATGTCAGGCACTCCATAGAGCAAACAAAACAAATGAGCCCTGAAGCAAGACATTGTTTGGCAAAGACACAATGAAAGAGCAGAGAGGTACCCTTCCTCAGCAAGCTCAGGAGAGGCCAGAGTTGCCCACAGTTCATCTCTGCAGGAGAGCACCGATAACTCAAATTCTGTTACACACAAACCTGAAGCCTCCCCTTAACCCATCTCCAGTTCAAAGCTACATCCAGTCTCCAATAATAAAAATAAATACATTTTCAGTAGACTATATGCCATAATCTTTATGCATGTGATGGGGACATAAGGGCTTTGCATGCTAGAAATCATCCACCTTGGCTTTCAGATTAAATTGTTGAGGTTGCTAAGGAAGGATGCCAGCGAGATGGTGGGAAGAAGACAGTGGAGCATATTATGCCAAAATTCTTAAAATCAAAATGTAGGCATCACTGATTCAGGTTGTATTTTTCTAGTAAGAAAATTTAGACTGTGGTTCCCTGACCACAGTCTAATAGAAGAACTTAAACAGTAATGATGCCTTGGGAACTTTCTTGTTTATTTTCTCCTATTGTTTTCAGAGTGATGCTTGTAAAGAGTAACATTGTGTTAGCCCAGTGGAGGGAACAGTGTATAAAAGCTGAACAAAGTGGTTAACTTTGTTAAGCCATGACTGTTACCAAAAATGCCTATCAAAATGTGACTTCCAAGAATATCACTAGGAAAACTGCAATCTTCCATGCATGGTAAAAAAATACACATCCATCCCTGCTTCTTCAGTATACTGATACTTGTTTAGAATAGAATATACTTATTAGAAATACTTATCTGAGAACAGTTATAACTGTTCTACCTCAAGGAGTAACATGTCATTTTTCTGAGTCTTGAAAAATAAAAAAGTTCCACTGAACAAAAGATACACAGTCTACATTAAACGGAGAAGTCCTTAAGCTGTTGTGCATGTGGCCACAAAATTCCCCCCCACCTGACAGTCTTAAATATTCATTCCACACCAGCTGCTTGTTTTCAGGGTCACTACACAGGTTATCTAGATGTTATGACAGTAAAAGCCAAAATTTCTGAATCTTTCAGAAAGCTGTGACATATTTCCTTGTCCCTTGGAAGTATGTACATCTTCAGCTTCTAAATAATCCTCAGATAGTAGGATGAACTTCACTGCTGTGTTTGTCTGCATTTCAAACCATCTGCCCAACCCACAGATCCTTCTTCAGCTCATCATTTTCCTGTCAAAAGCACCTTAAGTCTTCCTATGAAACCTCCTTCATCTATACCTCATAGATGGTAGTTACATTCAAATCACGCCAAAAAGTGAAAATTCTTCTAAGTTTTGCTCTAACTACCACAACAAAATGCACCTGATAACAGATCATGATGATGCTTTTGTCACCAGCTCTAACACAGATATACTGAATGATACAAAGCAGATTGCTTATCCACCTTCTGTCTCCTTTTGCTCTAATCCTTCCATACTGCCCCTAAATTCAGACACTGTGTTCCTAACAGTAGTAGGAATTTGCAATTATGCTTTCTATGGAATTTAAGAAGGTGCCCCCACATAAGTATCTATGATACAAATAATTAAGCACTACAGACAGAAGCGAATTCTTTTACTTCCAATCTGGAAATTGTCATCCAACATGCTTCTGTTGCATATTTATTCAGCCTAAGTAGCAGCTTGTCAATAACTTCATTTTCATCTTTCTTTGCCCCCAGCTCCTTTCCCTGTTTGCTTCTGCCAAATATTACCCTGAAATGTAATGGTGCTTTTCAAAATAGTGCTTCCCACTATTTTATACCCAGTATAAAATCTAACATGATGGAACGCTGCATTCTAGGAAGCCCATATAAATATTCAACGAATCAAATAGTTTGGGTTGGAAGGAACCTTTAAAGGCAATCTAATTCAACACCCCTGCCATGAGCAGGGCCATCTTTAACTAGATCAGGTTGCTCAGAGAAGCAAAAAAACTAAGAAGTTGTTAATAATTCACGTTCTCAACTTTGCCAATCAATGAACAAAATACATTTCTTGATGTTGCTTAGAAAAAAAAAAGAGAGAATAACCTTTAAAGACGAGGAATAATCACACATTATGGATTTACCAGGCGAGCAATATTCATTTTAGTGATGAAAAATTTGACTGAAAAGACTAACATTTTAAATTATGTACCTACAATTTTCATTAAAATTCCTTCTTATCTACACAAATACATGAAAATCATTAACCAAAATACATTCCAGGACAGAAATTACAATTGCTAAATTTTTCAAGTCTCTATGAAGGGACCTTGAAGTTTTTCCAGTTATTAAAAACTACATCTTCCACAATTCATTTATCTAAACAGACATTAAACTGCAAAGATAACCCTGTAGTAGTATTTGCAGCTCTTTGAAAGCACTGTTGGATTGTTTGTCTGAGGTGATTTCTGTGATTAATGCTTTTAATACTAAAATGATGAAATCTATGAAAATGATAAAAAATTCACAACGATGAAAATCTATTTTTAATTTCCTACCAGCTTAAAAGTATCAACATTTCAAACATTTGAAAGTGAAATGCCTTAAAGCAGAGGCTCCACAGAAACCATCACTGTCAAGGCCAGTCTCCAAGTTCACCAGAAACCTTACTTGTCTTAATTTCACAAATGGAAGAATTAGGCAGTTGGACTTTTTTTAGAAGACAATGTATTTTCTTCCCTTTTGCTCAGTAACTTCCCAGAATTATGGAAAACCCTCCTGTTTAAGAAGAAAAGCAGAATATCCACATTTCAGTCTCTACTCATTATCTGTGATAGACTCCAGACTATACAGACATTCTCTTCCAAAGACTGCCATGAGTGCACATGATTTGAGTTGTTCTGGAGGAAACCTGAGCTATGCCATCTCAATGAATAAGTATTTTAGTACCTACTGAGCATATTCTCACTCAGAGCTCACTGTGTGTACAGCAGCCCTGGTGTGCTAGAGCACACAAGAAGTAAACCATCCTGACAACAAAGAAGGAAAGATGCATGGTTGGACAGGCTTTACAAACACTCTGCTCATAAACTGGTTAGTGCATGCCTAAAGGGAACTAAGGATGGTTAGCAGGGTTCCAGTTGAGCTGCAAGCAACAGATGAACAGGACCATAAGACAACTTGGCTATTGTGATAGTACAGAATCCACTGTGTCCCTACCTCCTCCTTTGCATTTGGGCCATGGTTTACATACTTTCCACATACTACAAGTATAAACAAAGAGAAGTTTAAATCAAGAATTAAATTATAAAGAACACCTACTACTGCCTGCAACAGGCCTCCCTTGGACTAGAGCATTAACAGCTGGGGCTGACCTCACTTCAGCCAAACCCACAGCCTTTGACTCTTATCACAGAAATAACTGGAAAGCTAGGAAACCCACTTCATTTTAATTTTCATTACTTGCCTTCTGAAATCCCGGTTTAAAGAGGTTTACACATTCTTAAGCACTGGCCAAAACCATGATGACTACATCTATCAGTTTGGTTTGGGGTTTTTTCCTGTGAAAGCTGAGATTCTCACTGGGACAGATGTTACAAGTGTGTAATTTGCTCCTCACAGTCTACTGTAAGTGTACATTTTGTTAAAGGGCTGTGGCTTGTCAAAAGAGCACTGGGCTGGCTGCTTGTCTTACCAGGCAATCATGCACTGGTTTAGTTGGATGTTGGGAAGGAGGAGGGACCTTGCTCTCAGACAGCACCAAACTGGGAAATGCTGCTGCAGGGCAGGGCTCAACAGGGAAAGCTGTGGGAAGCAATGAGCCACGAGGATGGAAATAGGAGGTTTGAGCAAAGGAGGGAACTATATCTCAGAGACAACTGAAGACTTTTTTAGAGACCGACAGGAGACCAAAAAGATCCAAGGGAAAATTAAGAGGCTCTTCCCTTTCAAGGATGACAGTAGACAAGGATTAAACCTGTTTTCAAATGCAATTATTTGAATATACAGCACTCAGCAAATCAGCTCTCATGATAAGTTTATGCTTTATTTTAATATTTATATTAGAGAAAAAAAATAAAAACTAAAAAAGTTTTAAAGGTTCTTGGTGTATTCTCTTTACTGGAAATATCCAGACAGGACTTTTCTCAGAGCTCTGAGATGGCATTACTGGCCTAAGAGATAAAGCAGAAAATGGTAAGAAAACTGACACACAATTTGCAACTGCATGATGAGCCTTCTTTCTCAAGATGCAAAGAGGTGCTTTCTTTTCTACTGTCAATAAGCTTTTCCTTCTACATGGGGGTTCCCCTTTGTTCTAAAAATACACTGACCCTGACAGAAAGAAACTTCATTGAATAAAAGGTCAACTTTTCTTTATGAGAGATTTGATTTTTCAAATAGAAAAGATCAACTGGCATACAGCATTTTGAAACTAACAGCAAAAACCTTCCATTTCTCTAAGGTCACAAGCAAAATCAACATAGGAAGAAATTTAGCTCTACAGAGAGCAGAGATTAAAAAGTATGCCCAGAAAGCTGGACTGCCTTGCCTGGGATTTAAGCTAGGATACAGTCCTGGAAGGGTTTCCACTAGCCCAGGACTGCAATGTCAGCATACAGATGTTGAGTGCACTTGTTCATGACCTGCCAAATCCCCACCAGACTGAATTATTGCTTTTTAAACAGTTTCTTAAAGGACAGGAACTTAATAACCAATTTAGACTATTTAAGAGTCCAACTTTACAAAAAACCCCAACAAAACAGCAAACTAATAAAACCCAAACAAACAAAGAACAAAAAACAAAACCTTCAAGCAACAACAACAAAAAAAACCCAAAGAACCACAAAAAAAGCAAAACTGAAATAGTAACCAGAGGTTCAGGACATCAGCAAGTTAGTTCTACAAACACAAGAGTGACAACAGTGGCAGTTTCATGAAGGGGAAGGTGGTGAGGTAGCAGAAATGTGCATTAAGATTCTTTAAGTTACTGTGGATGTGTACAGAATAATGTAGGACGTCTAAGGATTTTGCAGGAATAAAGTTCTTCACTGGAAAGGAACACAGATGAGTAGAAAGTGCCTGAACTTGTTTTTTTGAATGGCCTAATTTGTTAACTTTTACCTTATTTTAGGCCAATCTGTCTCTTGAATATTTCCCAATTATTTACAAAGCCAGACTGTAGTGGACTCAGAAGGGTAGGATCTAATAATTTCTAATAGTTTGATGCTACTATTCTAGCTACTATTGCTAGAACATTTGCTAAATACTTAGAAAGCAAATTTTCTTTTATCCCACAACTGCAATTCATGTAGAATTTATATTTTAAAATGCTAATCATGCTATCCCTCCTATAGATATAGCCTGGAAAAGGTTATTTTATATACCAGTGAGAAAGAAAAGGTTTTTTTTGTACGTTAAAATACAGACTTCCAAATTCTGAAAAGAAATAAAAATAAAAACATGCAACATGGCTAGCAAAAAAATTCAGCACTGTTTATCTCATGTTGTCTTTCTGTGACAACATTCATAGTGAATAGGAAAAGGTTTGTGAAATTAAGAGCATGCTTTAAAGAAAAATATTCAGATGAAGACTTACGAGTATGGCTAGTCAAGGAAAAGAAGCAGCTAAGAGACACTTGATTATTGAAATTTCATTTAACAAAGACTGCATGCCTGACAAGTTACTTTGACACCTCAGCACAAGCATGTTTCAGTGTCATCTACCTAATGCTTAAGTTAACTTGCATCACTGCACAAGGATCTTTGTTTTTCTGCAAATATCCCTTCTTCAATAAAGAAAGAAAAAAATTGGGAGACCTGGCATATTGGTTTTTCTTCAGATCCATCAGTGTGTTGAAGCATAAAGAATTTGGGTTGTTCTTGAAATACTTGAGCTTTGATCTATTTATGTGAGGAATGTTAAAAATGTAACCCCTAAAACCTTTTATGCTGTGACTGAGTTCTTGATCTGGACAGATCCACATGACTGAGTACTTTAAATACTGCTCTTTCAAGTAGAAACATATTAGGTGTCATTATGCAACCCCTCTGTTCAACTGTTTTGTGCCAGACATTAATGGAAGAGTTGAGACAAAAAGAAAAAAGAAAAACAAAGTAGGACCATTTCAACTTGTTTTAATAAATGCAAAGTGTTTTGATTTTTGGAGAAAAGAAACTTGTAAAACCAAGTGAAGAACATATTTTGAAGAATGGTATGCTTTAAATCCTCTGAAACTTTATTTTGTCTCTGCCACAGTATAGGTTTCTATATGAGAAAAGACATTTTCAGCCCTGAACATGTTATTGTAGCTGTGTTTGCTTGCACCAACTAAAAATGTGCAAGTTCTTTCCAAATTTTCATCAAAATTCTTCAGATTAAAAGGCTGACAATTCTCCCTCCATCCCAAAACAGACGGGAGGAAAAATAGTTTCCTTTGACATAGCAATGTGATTTTATATACTCTAAAGATCATAATTAAATCATAATGAGCCAGTTTTAAATCCTTCTGTCTTGAGGGTGTATCTTTCAAACATCTTTAGAACTACCAGATTAGCCAGGATAGATCTGCTAAATTATGCCACTGAAAATCTCAGAAAAGAATAAATCCATAACCACAATATGCTTGTTTCCCTCTGCACAGTAACTGCATTTTGGATTGCAGACTGTGAGAACATGCAAAATGAATACACTCAAGAAAAAAAAAATCAGCAATTTGAAAATTCTGTTAGTGAAGTGAAAAACAAACTAACAAAAAACCCACCAAGAAGTTGCAAAGTTGCAAAAGCACCAAGTACACAATAGAAGATCATTGTACCAAGATTAAATGTATGTGCTATATAATTCTGCAATAAAGTAACTCTTTTAATCCTATGTTTTTGATAACATTTAATTCATTTAATTAATTCAATTCACTAATTCATCTAATTCATTTCCCTTCACGTACCTAGTAAAACTTTTTACCAGTATTTTAAGAGGTTTCTCAAAGGGCACTGCAAAACTTTTCAGGAAGGATATCCTGAAAATTAAGAAATATCACCAAATAAAATATGTGTGGGATTAAGACAAAATACAGGAAACTTGCTCCTGAGACCTCTTGTGCTTCCTCCAGTTGAGCAAAAGCAGGATCTAAAAGCTTGTTCCAGCAAACTGCTCTTTCCCTCCTCACCCTCCCATGACAGTCCCAGCTCTTCTGCTCACGCCCACCCTGATTCTCAGTGCAATACAAAAGACCCCTCTTCTATCCTCACCCTTCCCACCACCTGTCCCATCTCAATCTCCCTCTTTAGCACACAGCTGGGACAGCTCTTCTGTCTGCAGAATGGTAAGGAGTAAGGGAAGAGCAAGACAGGGCAGCAGTCAGCATGACAAGGCAGAAAGAGCTTTGCAAGGCATGTGTGTGACAGTGAAACAACTCTCCCTGAAAAAAAAAAAAAGGGGTTGGTAACTGGACTAAAGATGAGGTGTTTAGTGCAGTGATATTTCTGGTGGACTGTACTGTTTTAGACTGAAGAACAATTTCAGCTACTGAAGGGAGAGAGTACACATACAGTGAATTGGCAGGGATTTGGGTGGCTGAGCTACTAGAATAATTACTTAAGAGCTCTCCCATTCTGCTAGGCATACAATCTCCACAACACCTGAAGAGACTACAATTTTTTTCATTGATTTGGGGGGTTTTGGTGGTTTGGGTTTTTTTTACCATTGCAATTGTAAGTCTACCTGGTTAAATAAAGCAACTATTCTTTAGCTGACCATGATACTTGCATTTGACAAAAACTATCAGCTTACACAAACTGATCTCCTTTTGTGAATTAACAACCTTCATTGTTTCATTAACATTAACTGCTTAGGGATAAGCCTGAAAGTTTCCAGTAGAGTCTAAAGAGGGTTAAAACAGCTTTGATAAATCCAAGCTTAGCTTTTGGGGTGGATAAACAAATGAAGAATGAAGGAAGCTACTTGGAGGTATTTTTGGTTGGCTAATCGTCTTTATATTATCCGAAGTCAAAAGTTTCCCCTAAGCCTTTACTGGTCTGTACATCTGAACTGTAAAGAGACTAAAAAATACGTATTACTGGATATGTCTAATTGCTGTTTTCACAGCCATAACCATGCCTTTTCAACAGTATTGCCCACAGAAAAAGAAGACATTATGAGGATGTGAGCAACTGAAAAATCAGAAGAGTCCCAATCATTCATTCACCTAATGTAAAACTGATCTCAAAGTTACCCCACATTCCTCCACTGCATCTAGAAAATAAAACACATGGTGAAGAACACAAAGAGAATTTTTGTACAGCTAGCCTATGCTTGATATGAAAACACTGAAAGTTACTGAATGTCTACAAGGGTTGTACTTTACAAAGCTGCGTCTCTCCATGACCAGTCAGCTGTTCTCACAAGCCAAGCATTCTGGGACAGTAATGAGTCCACCTTTTTACCGAGACAGAGTTGTGCACATGGTACTTGGCCGTAGAACACTGTTCAGACACTATGATAGATAATTCATACAATACTTTACCCTGGAAACAAAGTTAAAATAGTAATATGAGCCTGGAAAATGTAACATATATATCTGGGAATGTGAAGCTTTTTTTAGAAATTAGATTAGCTTTACCTTCTCATGTCCATATTGGATCCTGTTTTGTAAAGCCACAGAGCAACTAGAAAGTGCTTGTACAAGTTTTGCTGTCTTCCAAAGATTTATTGTAATACCATACTATCAAGGAAATACTCTCATGAATAACTTAAAGCAAGGGTACATGTTTTTTCTACATCATATATCAAGCACTTTGTACACATTAAACACAGTCTTGCATGAAAACCTAAAGATTAACAAATTTCAGAAATTATTTAGAAAGTGATCATCTGACCCCACACAATTTTTCCACAATGATTGAAAACCCTGAGTATGTGTTAGTTCCATTGCCAACACTGACATTCTTAAAGACACCTTCACTGTTGACATATGAGATTAGAAAACTTGTCCAGGGGATTACAGTAATTGTATTAATTCTTAGATAAATATGTCTAATGAGAATTTTGCCTGGTTTGGCCATCATGGCTGAGCTGAGGCACTTCCATCAAGCTGTCAGTCATCTCCTGATAGGCTTTCAGGATTCATGACCCTGCTGGGAAATGCTGGGTGATGCTTTATCAGGTGCAGCACTCATACAGTGAGAGCAGTAGGAGGGAAGCAGCAGGGGAGGCACTGGGCAAATCTGTGGAATCTGACCTTTTGCTTTGGGCACCTCCTTGGATTTTTGCCTTGTCCCAGGTGGCCAACAGCCATGCTATTTTATAGAAATCTTTTTTTAAGTATGTGTGAAATGTTGCAGTACAAGTTCTTAATGGATTGCACATCTGGCATAATAGGCAAGCGTGGCCCACGTGAGGCCCCAGATTTGCAGCCCAGCAAGGACCTGTACAGGTGGGGAACAACCACTGCTTTAAGAGAAAACCTCCAGCGTGCCAAACTAACATAGCTGCAGCAAAGAGTGAACTCTTGATGACTAACTGCAAGAGCTGTTGACAGAAGTGTGGAGATACAGCAGGTTTTCAGAACACTACAGTGGCCAGTGCAGCAGGTAAAGCATGAATGAAGAAACTTACCACTGAATAGCACAAATATTTCCTCCAAAAATACAATATATATACACAAATCACATTTCTCTAAAGACTAAGGTATTTCAGTCTTTACACTGCTTTCTTCCTGATTATTGTAATTTATACAATTTGATAAAACTGACTGGAGGCTGATACAGTTAACCTACATAAAAGAAGGGGAAGATCTAACACTTAGTTTAACTGGCATTCATTGCCATTGAAGGAATAAAGGCTTAATGTAATCTGAGAGATAGACGAGAAAAATTACTGAACAATTCTTATAATGCAGTTTAATTTAGAGTGTAAAATTACAAATTGAAAAGTTTCAATTTTACCACTAGACAAAACTATCATACTCTGAAATTCTTCCCACACCAGGCCTTTTCTTGATATAAATCAATTTTCAAAATTTAAGACTGAATATCTTTTTTTCTGATTAAGTCCTATTTGGAAAATTTCTCAGTAAAGGAATCTCATAGACAAAAGAAATGTCTTCTAAAATTGCTGGTCTCTTATAAACTTTATAAAAGTACTCCATTCATACTTGAAACCTAAAACCAAATAGGGTACATCCTTCAAGGGAGAAGAATTTAGGCAATAAATGTCATTTATGGACAATCCCATTCTTTATTTTTCTCACCCTGAACTCTTGTGAGCTGTTTAACTGTACTACTTCCAAAAATGTATCAATAAACTTATAGCAAACCAGCCTATAAAAAATTAAGCTTTTTAGAGGATAGTTACCTGTGAAAATCATGGAAGCAGTCTACTGTTATCATTCCTAATCCACAGAAAAAGAATCTAGACAGAATAATGAACTTGTCTAGGGTAATAATGGGTCAATGGTAGAAGCTGATGGAACCTGACATTCTTGAAGACCCTTCTTATCTTGGCACAGCAGTTTGATACATGTTGGTAAACACAGCATATGGAAAATATTTTAGCAAAGATATTAAAGCAGAGAGAGGAAAAGGCAAATATTGTCAGATTCCTCAGGCGAAAATCTACACTTTGTAGCACTGCCCTGTGAGATAAACATTCCTTTTTCTGGTAAATTTCTGTTATAACCAGCTACAAGAACAGTAGTCACATTATTTTGCCCTATCCTCATCACATTTTCTAGAACTGACAAAAGCTTCTGCAACTATTAAGAAAACAAAGCAAAATATATTATTCTAAAAATATTCAAAAATATTTAAAATATTATATATAGATAGATTTAATAATATATACAATAATTATATATGCTATATAATTATATATAGATGTAATAAATATTAATTAACTTTAATATTAATTAAATATTAAAATATTAACACATTTTTAAAACTGCTAACCATTTTCAAGAAGCATTTCCTGCAACTAAAGACAATTATTTTATTTTCAAAGCAAAAAGAAACACATTTTCTTTGAAAGCTCTAAAGTAGCTTTAGAAAACCTTTATGGAATTGAGAACTTTGATCAAGTAGACACCGAGAATATTCTGTCTTAAACATTATAAAGAAAGGAAAAAAGAGGGGCAAAAACAATTGTTAATTATCATTTTGGTAACATTTTTTCATCTTTAAACATTTTTTTAACTTGGCAAAATCGAAGGATTAAGTGACTCTGTAGCAAACAAAAGATTAATTATCACTCCTTTATATAATGATTCATAAACACTAGAAAGCCTAAAGAATATTTTTAATAGCTCCTGTAAGTAAAACTTTGGCCACAAATGGAGAATCTTTCAGTTAATTGATGAGCATTTCTTTTCATATTGTATAAAATGAACTTTCATGTACATGCATAGGATTCAAACTTTTCCCAAAACTGCAGACTGTGGGTTTGGAATTCCCATGAAAAACCAAGAGAAGGCTAAATTAAAAGAGAATATAACATGACTTGGGTCACTGCAACCACAGATTTATATGGAGAGGACTAGTTTTGTAGTAATTGGTTTTGAATATTGCCTTTAAAAATTAAATTAAATACCCAGACTGAAAACACACCTTCTGACAAATCCTCTTCAGTTATTTGTTTCTGAATATTTTGAATGAGGAAGGTTTTGAGTATCAGCAATGAGGACTGAAAGAAAATTTTGTTTCCAATTTAGATGTTTCAACAGAATACCCCCCTACTTCTGCCCTTGGGGAGTAGGAGTATGTATCAGCATAAAGCTTATGTATTTCTGGAGGAGTGCAAAACAAACAAACAAATTTGTAAGTCATCTACACACAACTAGTTTGCAAACATTAGCATTAATGAAGCCTGCTTTCCCCTGAATGCACATACCATGGCAAGAGATTTCATGCCTGATACACAACTCTGAATGTGTTCCTGCTGCTTGGATTGCCAGTATCTTAAAAAAGTGCTCCTGAATTATTTTTCTCTCAGGGAAACTTGTCTCTTCTCTATTCCTATTACAATTTTAGTAAAGCCTTTAAGTGCTTCACCATTGAGAGTATTGTTCCTGAGTCAAATTGGCTTCTCCCTGACGGATGGACACTAAAGTAAAAAGATGGACACAAATTCCAAGCATATTAATGCAACCTGTGTGTCTTTTAAAATAAGCTTACATTAAAACTAGTTTCTGAGACAACACCATCCAGACATTGTTGACTTGCTAAAGATCTTCTGTGAGATAGAAAAATAGCAATTTTTATCTATAGTTCAAGAATATCAAACCTATTTTATGTCACTTTCTGATATGTGCTAAATTTTGACCTAAAAAACATTTGTAGCTAGGCTATAAACTCTAGAAGTAAGGTTGGAACTAACATTGTTTGTCAAGGCCACTTTAGGAAGACACTGGGAGGAAAGTATTAAAAATGTTATTTAAAAATGTTTAATGTAGGGAGAAGTTAACAGAGATGTCTAAAAATTCCTAGTTTCAAGTTTTATCGGGAAGAGTTTTGAAATTAAATTTCTTCTAGAGTACAAAACAGAACTTGAAGAATTAGAAATGGAAGATACTCAGAAGGAAACACAATTATGCTAATCACCTGTAATTGTCAGACATGGGCTATAATATATTTCTATTTCTCTGACTTGTAACAAATTATCTTCCAGCACTTGGCGCCAGGTCTTTGGTTCTTAAAAGAAAACTAAATGTGTTGTGCCCTGGCCCCTCCACACAAGGACTGCTGCTGAACCAGTCCATTCCCTTGATTCCTGGAGCCCCCAGTGATGGTGACAGACATCCTGGTACCCCTTACAGTGCTGGGCTGACCAGATGGTACTTTCCTGGTTCATACCTGAAATGTGCTATCAGTAGTCACTTGTGCACTTACAGATTTGATGCTAGAACTGTCAGCTTATCTTTTCCCACTGAATTTTTCCTAAGCTACCTCAATGCTAATCTCAACAAGGTTTACTCTTGCTCACCAATTGAGAAGTGCCCTGGAGTCTGAAGACTGCATTATAAATATAGTGACTGATCAAATTTCATTGATGGTGTTACCTTCAGACTGACAAGTTTGGTTTTCAAGTGGTATCGTACAAAATGTAGTTCATAAAACAGAAGGCAAGGGACTTCAGCTTTCTGTAAAAATGTATCATAACATTCACTAATTTTGAGGGATGGTATTTTCCCTTTTAGGATTGACAGCTGGAGGAAGTGAGAACCTCCTGGTGCTTCACATGTTTTATGATGATTTACTTGATGAAAGAGAGACACAACAGCTACTTTCTGAGATGTCGGTAATATCCAGAGATAAACAATAAAGTATTAAAATATGCTGAAAGTTCTGCAGCTTATCCCCTGAACTCAAAAAAATCTGCTGAAACTCAATTGTCTAGGTATTATAATCAGTTGTCAACCTTTCCCTAAATAATAGTTGACAGTATACAGATTGGTCAAATACACATTTTTAAATCATTATGTCTAGTAAGACACTCTACTAGACCTAGGGAACAACATACACACCGTTCAATCTTACTTACAAAGTAACTCTTCATGGTTGAGAGATACCTGGGCAATTAGCAGGTCTTTCAGGTTCAGCAATTTTTTCCTACTTCATTTCCTTGCTGGAATTTTAAAGATTATATATCTAGATAAGACTTTAAACTTTTTGGTTTTAGGTTATCATTGACCACACTAAAACAAGAATAGAGTTGGGTCCTTGGGATAGTACAGAGCTAACATGAGAGCAATTTGGTTTCATCTTTCCTAAAAGAAAGCCTTCTACAGCAAATTTACAGTCTTGGCATGTATAAATTAATAATGTTCATATTTGGCCTGTATTGTTCTTCTAAAGTAAAGGGCTATTTTGCAGGAACTAGTTAAATAAAAGCCTTGTTCACATCGTGGCCTGATCTGTTGTATGTTTATGACAGAGTCTGGAATGACATATTTTGCCAATAAGCTTCTACAGCTAACTTGTATTTACACCTCTCTTTCCGTAATATTTACATTTTTATAGGAAGTATTTCTTCTAATAAAGCATGAAGGTAAAGACCAGATCTTAAGACATCAGACTATGAATTAGGAATACATTTCACTTTCACAATTTATCTAATTTTTTTTCCTCCTGATAATAAACCTTTCTGATCTGGCTCTGTTCACACCTTATAAAAGGCTGCCATCCTAATTTGAAGGAATATTCTGACAACCTGGTGTAAGATTTTCATTCTTTGGTAAAGAACATCAAAGAAAATCCTTTCAAGTATTATGTTTATATTATTCAATTATTTATAAATTAACAGTGAAACATCATCATCATGCTAAACTTACATATTTTGTTTTCTGGTTTCCTTTATTAAAAAAAAAAAAAAAAAGCAAAAAAAAAAAGCAACTAACCCACAATTTTATGCTGCCTTTGTCTGGTTTCTAACTTTTTTTATCCATAATTATCTCATGTGGAGAAAATGATGAAAAAAATTTTGGCTTTTAAATATTAAAATGTTATATACCAAGAAATAACTTCATTCTCACATTATGTCAGAATGACACAGCCTACAGAATCTATTTCAATGACAGTTCCTCTGCTACCACAGCAAACAGATATTCAGGTTGAATTTACTGATCCTTATCTTCACGAAGATATGGCAGGACACTTTCACAATTGACATCTTCAAATTATTCCTCTTCTAACATCCGATTTGTATTTTGCAACACTACCACCCAAAATTTCTTCACACAGTTGTCCTTTTTTCAAACAAATCCCCTACATTAACTAGCACTTTCTTCAAACAAATTTTTATATCCATATTTCTAAATAATTTTTGATAGTAATTCTTAAATAACTGCATATATCTTCATAAAACACAGGGCTATAAACCCTCTTTAATGCAAACCCAAGGGCAGTCTTCTGAAGTAACAGCTAATAGCATGAGTTAGCAATACTTTGAAGCATTAAGTGGAAGATAGAAATGGCAAAGCTGTATCCTGACTTTAGGTATGGTAATTATTTCTTATACCTGAGTGAACATCTGTGATCATTAGTTTTAGATTACAATTTCTCAGAAGCAAATCACTTTGATTTCTTAAAGCCACTTCGAAATTGCACATCATTAAAATTGGGTCCTTCTTCCAGTTCCAAATGTCTATTTGAGCTCAACAGAGCACCTATTAAAGAAACATTTGGCATCATAAAAATTGCAGGAGATGGGCAAAGTGCAAAGAGGCACAGGGGTTGAATCTAGTATGTCAAAACAAAAAAAACCCTACCCTTTTCATATCCTCTTTTCTAGTGAAAGGACAACATACAGAACCACAGAATACGCTGTGGGGACGCACTTATGGGAAGGGTCCTACAAGCATCAATATCACCTCTTAACCCTGCACAGAATCATCATCAAGAGTCACACCATGTGCCTGTTGTCCAAATGCTTCTTAAACTCTGTCAGGCTTAGTGCTGCCACCACTTGCCCAGGGAGGCTGTTCCAGTGCCCAACCATCCCTGGGGTGAAGAACCTTTTCTAATATCCAACCTAAACCTCCCCTAACACACCTTCAGGCCATTCCCTCGGGTCCTGTCATTGGGCACCACAAAGAGATCAGTGCCTCCTCTTCCCCTCATGAGTAAGTTCTAGACTGCAGTGAGGCCTCCCTTCAGTCTCCTCCAGGATGAACATACCAAGTGACCCCAGCCAATCCTCACACAGCTTCAATCAAGGCTCTTTTTCATCTTTACTGCTGTCCTTTGGACGCTCTTCAATAATTTAAGATTTTTCTTACACTGTGGCACCCAGAACTGCCCCCAGCAGTGGAGCTGAGGCTGCCCCAGCTCAGAGCAGAGGAGGACAATCCCCTCCCTTGCCCAGCTGGCCATGCTGTGCCTGATGTCCCCCAGGACAGGGTTGGCCCTCCTGGCTGCCAGGGCACTTACACCTAAGTAAGCTTTCAAGAGGAGTTTGTATTTCTGCAATTAACAATTGACTGTAGCAACCAGATACTGGTGGAATAGATCAGTTTACCAAAAAAAACTATGTATAGAAAACATGACAGACTTAAATTTTCTCAGCTACTGACAGTACCAACAGAGGAAAAAAAATGAGGAAAAAAATTACTTATTTCCTTTAACATACATAAAAATTAGTTTCCTTAAAAAAGACTTTTAGTATTTCTAGTTAGAAAATTTTTGAGCCATTTTGCTGCATCTTTTCATGTTGACAGGCTTGGAATGAGTCTGTTGATGTGAAGAAGTTCAGCTTTGAGACTCATGAAAAGGTTAAGGCTGCGTTTTCAGACACACATATTTGGGGTTCTTTTAAATAACGTTTCTTAGAAAAAAAAAATATTAGCATTTTAAATTATTTATGTATCACAGTAATATAACATTTAATCTAAATACTGTAACCATGCCCACAGGATGAAACAGCAAAGCAGAGCACCTGACAGACAGACTTATAAAGCTCCCCCTGAGGGTTTGAAGCTGTCTGCTACACTACAAGCAAAACAAGTAACTGTATTAAAACATGAATTTATTACCCTATGGAGACATTACGTTGGTTGCTAACCACCAATGCCATAGAACGGAAGGTCACATATCAAGAAAGATTTTCTCAAATTTCACTTTTCATTACTCTGCCAAAATTTACAAAAAAAAGTACAAACACAGTATACAATAAGGACAGAGGAAAGGAGCTGTATCATCTGGCTGATAAGAACAATTCTGTTGATTAATACAGATATTTGACCTCTATAGGGTCCCAAATTATCATACACTCAACTTCCCAAACAATGCGCTTTTTTCCACCCTTACTAATTTCTCCCTTTTTTCCTTATAATTTCAGCAGATAGTCAAAAGACTTGGACTTAAGCAGGTATTGAAATTCTTTCATTCTAAATATCGCAGGGAGAAAAACAAACATTTTAATTAGAATTGGTATAGATCTGAAGCAAGAAACACTGAGCAATAAGGACTGAGTCAAAGAGCACTGTCTTCATTAATAAACCTACTAATAAATCTCTACTGCTTCAGAGTAAGGTTTTAGTCTCTGACTGAATTCATTTCCAGTACAAAACCAGGCTATAACTGAAGGAGATATCTATGCCATTTAGCTATTACACAGACATATCACCTCCTTACTGGATGTAGATTCGCAGTCACAAATATGAGTTAGGCAGATTAACAGTAAAGAAATTACACTGACACCTGTATCTTCAATATTTCACCTGATGATGCCAGGGGTAATTATCAGAGCACAGAGGAGCCATCTGGCTATTTCAGAGCCTTGGAGAGCAACCTGAAAACACAAGGACACACCAAACCTTTTCACTACAGTGCAACCACAGACTGCTGACAACATGTCATACCATGAGCAGGGCAGTGAATGGTTATTTAACAGGATCTACAGCTAATATAGTATCATATAGATAGTGGTTTGTGTTGCAGTGCAAACAATTTTCTGATCTGAAAATTAAGAAAACACCTTTTTTTAAATCCATCGAAGTTGCATTTAGAAACTACATCTTCAAAGTACATCAAAAGAGAGATATCAAACCAATAATTAAAATATAAACAGATACTACTTGTACTTGCTCTTCTTTTTTTGTTTGGTTCTTTCGTTTGTTTTTTTTAGGTTTTTGGGGTTTGTTTTTGGTGGTTGTTGTTGTTTTTCCCCTAAAAAATTTAGGTTACATATACTACCTAAAGTGTAACTTCAGGTAAAAAGTGGGATTATAGATATCAAGTAATCTGCCACAACTGCAGGCAGGACATAGTTTTATCTGTAAGTATCCTAACATCGAGTAAGAAACACAATTTTGAGAAAGTAAGGAATTTTTCTTCCCCTTTTTCAAACTTCAGTATTAGAGATGAAATCCTGAAAATATTTATTCTACGGATTTGCAAAACAGAAAGCAAGTTAAAACATTCCAAAGTTTACCTGTAAATTATTAACACTTCCTTCTTAGTTTGAAAGGCCTCAGATGATAATAGTGCTAATTTATTTTGACTATCCTGACAGAGAGGGCTCATAAATACTTAGGTCAAAATGATAAAATTAGCAGATATGTATCATCTGGCCAGCCTCAGGCTTTGTGCATTAGTATCAGTCTAGTACAAGGCAGCCAAGGACGCTACCCCCTACCCACTTAACTTGCCTTTAAATCCATTTTAGCAGTCTGTGCCAAGGTCCCTAAAGTTAGCTGCCTTTTACAGAAGCTGACTGAAAAAATTAATCAAGCAAGAATGTCACTACCAGAACAAAGATATATGGAGGGGGTGTGGTTGGGGGGTTTTTGTTTGTTTTGAGGGATTTTTTTAATTTTTGTTTTTGGGGGGATTTTCTTTCTTATCTAGCTTGGTGTGGGACGGTTGGGTTGGTATGTATATGAATTAGTAAGAGATCAGAGGAGGTGCAAAGAAAGCAAGGTAAAAGTATATATTATGCAGGCACCTTCTAGCTGAAAGGGGTTTGGAACTGGGATAAAGACATAGTTTATTAAATTTTGTTCTGGAAGAAATTATCCTTAGGATATTCTTTGTAACTAAACAGGATTGCATAATCACAGAAGTTGGTATCTTTCAATCCATATTCTCAACCAGAATTACCCACAAACTATTAAGTTAATGGCTAACAGCTCAGATCAGAAGAGATAAAAATGTACTCCTTTAAACAAAGAAACAAAGAAAAGTCACTCCACAAGAACGCTAGTGCTGCCTTTTCACACTACAAACAGCCAAAACAAGCCAAAAATGCTATATATGAAGTAGTCCAAAGAAGCAAGAATTAAAGTTTTAAAAATTGGCATTTCTTCTGTTTTAAAACTTGTGAGAGCTATTTTGAGCTGATGTTTTGCTATTTTTAATAATGTTTTAAGGAGAAAAGTTTCCAAGTATAGAGATAGAAAAATAATAAACATATATTTTAGGAATAAACCATTATCTCAAAATCCCTACTTAATGAACACTGCTATTGATGCAACCTTCATTGTATTGTACAGCAATACAGGCTGCCCAGGATACTTTTAAAACATGCAGACTAAAACATGCAAAAAATTTATCCATAACCCCCAAAGTGCTGTTTTCTGGGAGAGGAAGAATTTACAGAGACTCGATACAATTCTACCCTCTTTTCCCTTGCTCCCTCATTGCCTTTATTAACTCAATATGTCCCTACACTTACTTTAAAGACTTTGTTGCTATGGGAATTTATTTCCATATTTTATTGTCAAGGAGAAACTGAGATTTTGGTGATTAAATGTCACAGAAGCTCTGACTTTTGCACAACCTAATCAAATCTACAGTCTTAAAAAAAAATAAAAATCTGTGTATGTGTTTGAAAGTCTTACAGTTCTGATCATAAAAAGGTACATATGTTCTACCTGGCATTTAAAAGCCAAGTACACAAATTCTCTCTCCCTTCCCCCAAAACCTTCTGGATAATTTTAACAATTTCTGCATGCACATTTTTAATTAGTTTCCTAGAAAATCAAGAATAAAACATGTTTTGTTTTCCCTGTCTCCCAATTAGGACTGTCCACAGCATCAAGAGATTCTTCTCTTTTGTAAGTGACATTCAAGGTTAGTGAGGCTGGAAATTCACCTGGTAGTAACTGACCCATAAAGACAACTACAAAATTGCAAGCATGGGTTCCTTCCCATCCCATAACAAATCTATATTGCAGCTGGAAAAAAGAAATACATGCAATAGGTACAAAATATTGTTCAGTTCCTCCAGTAAATATGCCAAAAAGTGTTTGCTGTATTCTATCACAACTAGCTGTTGCCACTGTAAATCTCATACACTTGTACTTCCCCCCTTTTTAATATTGTAACTGGCTACATAGGTTAATGTTTAGAACCATTCAGAAAAAAGGATGTATGTAATCATTAAATCATTACAATTTCAATAAAACTGAGCATAAGCCAAAAATTCCAAATTTACCCTAGTATCAGAAAAAAAATCTCCCTTGTGGCTCGGGTGTATGGTTCTGTTCCTTCAAAAGAAGCTCTCTCAGGTTCAGAACCAGAGCTCATGTTCATGTACCAGGAATGGCTGTCTCTTGGGTAGGACTCCAAGAACACAGCTGAGCATGCAGCTCTATAAAATAGACTCGGGATGCTGCCAGAGGACTACAGCTCTGAAACTTAGATGACCACAGTTGAGGTGCTCAAAAAATCAGGAGCCTGACCTTCACACTCTGGGCAGCCTTATCTTTCCCAAAGGTGCTGTAACAAACAAGCCTGCACTTCTGCAAGTCAGAACTCAGAGCATCAAGAAGCTTCACCTGCTCCCTAATCTATCTGATTCTAATTGAGGACATACTTCCAAGTTTACCCTCTTCTTACACTATTATTGTATGCCCTGACTTCAGGGAGCAGGAGGTTTAGCTTGCTATTCAGCCGTGATTTGACCAAGTGCAATGAGTTCATTAGGTAAACCTCACCAAGAGCTACAAGCATTCCTGACTTCATCAAACCAGGACATTCAGGTGTCTAAACATGACATTAGGAAACTAATGTCAAGTACTCATGATTGAACACACAGGCACAGGTATAAACTTTCTGTGTGGCATTTAACAAGCACAGCCCATACTTGACGAATACAACCATGAACACATGCATTTTAACCATGGCACTAGACCAGGTTTAAGCAGAAAGGCATAATTCCTAAGGAAAGTCTGCTCAAAAGGAATAACACCAGGAAATGTTTAACTCATTAAAACACCAGTGAGCTTTAGCACCGTATGGTGTTTTTCTCATCCTGTGGCCAGTACCCGGTCAACTGACCCATGGGAGAAGCACAGCCAGAGGGGAAGAAATATGGTTTTCCAGCTAGTGAACAAATGGAAAACTGAAGATTGGCCAAAGCTTCATGTATTTTTTATGCCTCGAAGTTTGTGGAAATCCAAGTCTCCTTATCACAGCAAAAAATACATTTAAGTATTAAACATATTAAATATTGATTAACCCTACCAAAAAGCATGAAATTTAACTGTTCTTTAATATTGATATTTTAAACAGGAAAATTGTCAGCTTCCAGGAAAACAGTTTTACGGAGTTTCTTTAATTAGGGAACTAATTGCTAAGATGAAAAAACATACATCTGTAATAATGCCTAATATTTTGAAACTCAGTTCTTCGACAGTATGATAAGCTTGGTGCTTAATTAATATTCCTTAAATATTATGAAAACATTAATAATTAGGAGAGTAACATTTTCTGATTGATATTATTTGCAAAGATTTTGTAGAGCTGAAAGTAGCAAGCCCCCCAATATCCTGTAATTAAAAACCACCATGAAAAAGTCATGCTATTGATGTCAGTAACTGGCATGCAACCTCAGAATGAAAAGTAAGTGCTAACAAAAACTAAGCAAAGCCTGTGGAAACTTTCTTACCTTGTCCCTCTTAGAGAGATTCCCTTTAAGCCAGGGAGAATGTGCTGGTTTTGTCTGAGATTGAGTTAGTTTTCTTCACAGTAGAATGGGGCTGGTTTGGATTTGAGCTGGAAACAGTGCTGATGTCACAGGGATGTTTTAGCTATTGCTGAGCAGCACTCACACGGCATCAAGGCTTTTTCTACCCTTCACACTGAGAGGTGTGCACCAGCGAGGAGCTGGGAGGGGGCACAGCCAGGACAGCTGATCATAGGGACGTTTCAGACACATTCCATCATGCTCAGCACATAAAGCTAAGGGAAGAAGCAGGAAGGGGCAGATATTCGGAGTGATGATGTTTGTCTTCCCAAGTAATGGCAGTGCATGATAGAGCCCTGCTCTCCTGGACATGGCTGAACACCTTCCTGCCCATAGGAACCACTGAATGAATTCCTTGCTTTGTTTGCACACACAGATTTTGCTTTACCTATCAAACTACCTTGTTCTCCGAGTTGTCCCCTTCCCCATCCTAAGCGGACAGAGTGAGCTAGCGGCTGTATGGGGCTGAGGTGCTGGCTGAGATTAAACCGCAACAGAGAAGAATGGAGCAACACAGCATACTTTGTATGCTACTATGCAGTATAAATCTTATGCAGAACTGAAGACAGTAACAACATTTCCCTGGTTAACTAACCTCTCTGGTAAACTGGAGGTTCTCCACAGATCCTGTAAATAAGAAAAGCCTTCTCTCTTTCTTTATTTACTTACTCATTTATTAAAGAAGTCTTTTCTTTTTTCATCATTCTAGAGAGGCATTCTCAAATAAAGGCTTCTAAATATTACTGTAGACTTCAAGTGGATGGATAAAAGTAAAGGATTTCAGTAGCAATTCCAATGAAGACATTACAGATTTAATATTAAAATATAATCTCTATTATGCAAGTGTCAGCAGCTTCAGCAAGACATCTTATGATTCCTCATTTTTAACAAGATACAACTCTGATAAATTTGCCTTAGGATGCTGTATTTCTGTCACATGTGATATGCTCCAGTGGTTTAAATCACCCCATGAAAATATTTTCAGGAAACAACAGCTATTTATACATATTGATGTCCAATTCAGTACCACTCCACCGACATCACAGGGACCTGCAGGAGATCAATATCTCTGAGAAGATAGCGGAGGCCAATCTTGCTTTTCTGATTTCAGGATCAAACAGAAAAGCAGCAAGGAGCTGTGGGAACTACAGGAAACAGCAGTATTAGCTACTTGAAATTGTCAAGGGAGAAGTAAATTGGAAAAAGCTTCTTTTGTCTAGGAAATATCTGGGGGGGTGGGGAGCGATGGTCAGGACCACACAGGCCTCATGCTGTTGCCATCCAGCAGAGTGAAGAGAAAAGCATCAGGCTGGCTCATCTGCAAATATGAGCAATGTATGTGCAGGCACATTTGTCTCACCATTTTCAGCATTTTGTACAGCCTTAAAGCTGACAGGAAAATTAACCCCCAGCTGACTACTGCAGAATAAGAGATGCTAGGGATATATGGGGCCCCAGCTGGCAACGAAGCCCCCAATCTCCTCCACACTTCTTGAAATGCTAAGGGTTACCCAGCCCACAAATGCAACACTTAACAGCTCAGTGCACTTGAATATGTGGTTCTTGTTAGATAAAGGGAACCCATGAGAGGTCAAGTCATGTTTTGAAGTGTAAGTTATTTATTATTTTTATCTGGAATAAAAGCAGTCTCTATGAAAAACATATTTACTAAATATCTGACTCCAAGAATGAAGTTTGTCCTGCAAGGAGTAGTGGCTGCCCTAACAGTCTAAACACTGTAAATAATGTACTTCAAAGACATGGAGACAGGACCGGACCATGCCCACTCAAAAGAGAAGTTACAAAATATAATAGGTTCCAAAACAGTTGTGCCGAAATATCAAGATCTCGGGTAAGTGCAGCTTAATAAAATTTCTTAGAGGGTGGGAAACGAGCAGAAAAAAACCCACTGAATTAGATTTTATATAATGATGAAACACTACTGGAAAATAGCATAACTTGCAAACAGAGAAGAGATGAATAATAAGCAATACTGACTACTACATTACTAAGGCTTTAGAGCTTCTCAGAAGAGAAGGATAAAACTGCAAATTTAAATCAAGAGCAGCATTTTATTTTGGCATTGCTTTTCAAAGCATAATAGTTCTAAAAGTAGCAACCTCAAAGACTAAAGAATACAGAAAGTGGCCTACTTGAAGTTTAAAATGTTCTCAAAAATCAGTAGCTTTATCTAATACCCAGCAGCATATCACCACAACTAAGAGTGTTCCAAAACCATAAAAGAAAGTAGATTTTTATAAAACTTGGTTTGGTGGTTGACCACGTCATCCACGGAGGCTCCAGGTTTACATCATTACCTTAAATAAAATATTGGCCTACAATAAAATTGTCTTTTACAAAACCAATACTGTTATAATAGCACAGGAGCCTAGATAACGCATCCTGCAATCCAATTTGTGGATCATGTTAAGCTATAGACACCAACAACTAATTCCACATGTGAGACAGACCTCCCAGGGAGAGATTTTAATCAAGTAAAGGATGGGAAAAGATACATTTTCTTTTTTTGGTCTAACAAACCTGCTGTATTAACAATATGTTGATCTGGTAAAATGTTACTGTATTGTAGCAGTGCAACATTAGTAGAACTTATATCTGGTTTAGTTATATCTGCATGGCACTTTGTATACATAAGCCACAGAGCAGTAAATACTTTATCATTACCATTATATTAAAAATGAGCTTTAAATGCATTTTCCTCCTCTATTTAACTGCTAATGTTATTTAGATCCACTCACACTTTAAAAAAACAAAAACAAAAGAACCAAGCAAACAAAAGAAAACCTAAAATACCCACAAGATGAAAAAAGAGCAGCACAGTAGGGTTTGTATTAGCTTTGTACTATTAATTGTACAGAAGACTGTTGATTAATGCTTCTGCACTCAAGTTGAATATTTCAAGTATAAAACAATTAAGCCTCTGTATTTGCATATTTTCTGCAAATACACATCACAGCTCTCTCCCATACCCAAGCTCCCCCTCCCAGTTCTACACCTCTGATGTTTTAACTTGCACAACTCCAGCTGCTGACAGGTACAATCTCTGATACCCATCCCACCTGACAACTCAATCAATCTGCAAACCTGCTATGCAACTTACACTGGAAATTACTCAAGGTCTAGAAGGCCAAAAAATAAAATGAGTGTCTAACTTACTTCCACAAGGAATGCTTTACCCCAGTAGAACACCACTTTTCCATTACTCTCATTTCAAACAACTCATTTATGACTGCAATAAATACAATTCCATCAAAATCTTCTGACTCAAAAACAGTGAATACCTTCATGTCAGCCAATCAGAATAAAATAGAGCTAACCAAAAGAGATGGAGTCCAGACTTAAAACTTTTCCAGCCAGAGTGAGAGCATCACAGGCAGACAGGAATACAAGACTTGGCAAAAGAAAAAAATTCAGCAGCCAAGTTCTACTGAATAACCAATACACAGATGACAAAGAAAAGGGTTGGATAGTGTAATAAGTGGGTACAATACAAATTTTTAAGATGCCTCAGGAATAGCTTCTACATAAAGGGTAGCATTGATCTGCTCAGCTAGTGGTCCAGCTTTTCAGCAACCTTGGTTAGAAGTCCTGCCAGTCTACTCAAATTGCAAACTGGGATGTTTTCATGTTCTCAGTGTGACAAACCAGGATGCACATGATAACTGGTCTTGAACACTAGCCATCATTTTATACCACTGGATACTTGGCCCAAAGATAAGAACACAATGGAAAAAAATAAGCTTGTCACCCAATACCATATCCTACCATCAGCTGGAGCATTTTCAAGTTGCTTGTACCAGTTTACACTTTACTGACCATCCTGAAGACGGTCAGTAGTTTCACTATTCTTTAAACATAAATATTTGTGTCTCTATTTCCCCAGTGGTATATTCTGAAACATGTCATCATTTGCCAAGTTAAAAGCCATAGTCTGGCAGCATACCAGCCAGGTTCCTAACCAGCACTCCCCCATCTCTCTCCATTCCTTGCTTCTGTGCCCACACTGCATCTTTCCTCTCACTGTTAATCAGTACAGCTATCTGTAGGGCAATGACGAGGACTGAATATAACTGAACTGATCCATGTTTGAAGTAACTCCTAAAAGATGTATCTGGGATATTTGGGTGAGGGACGTGGTGTTTAAAGGTTATTTTCTTACCTGCATTTCCTCTCAGTTCAGTTTGCAGCACAGCCTAGGAAACAGCTATATCAGCTCAGCTGGACAGGGCTGAGCTAAAATTTAATTACACTGAAAGAGGTAGTACTTTTCTACTGTTCCATTACAAAGTTACTGCTTACTTAGGTAGTACAGACTTGAGCTAAACACCTTTTAAATTATTTTCCTTTCTTCCTCGGCTCCACTTAACACTTTTGCCTTCCAACATGCTACAAAAGACAGTAACTTCTTCCTCAACTGATCTTTTTGACATCTTTTTTTTCCCCTTTCTCCTGAAGTTGCCCTCTCCCAGTATTACACCAGGAAAACACAAAGAACAAATTTCATAACAGGTATACAGACGCAATTCTTTCTAATTTGTTCAGGCTGAGCAGCCCTCAGCCCGAACATATGTACAAGAAATACGCAGCCTAGTAATTTAGTGAATTTAAAAAATGCAGTTCTGGCCAATTAATCAAAATATTTGCACTTTCTTTCAATAGTCTCTCCTCATAAAACTGTCTGCAGCAAAAATCAAATCTCCACAAAGGTCTGTAATCTGCAAAACAAAGAATTACTCCTTCTAGCATTACAGATAAAAAAACAAATTTTCAAAAGACACCAGCTTACTGTCTAAGACAACTCTGATGCTGGGTGCAAAAAAAACCTCACAAGCCAGCTGTCCAAATTTAGAGCTCCACAGAGCTCTCTAGGAAGACAGACCTTGTGTTCAAAAAGTTAGGATGTAGAAGCTTGGATTTCACCTGTGTCATTCAGGTCTCTTCTGGACCAATCTTACTCTGGCCCTGACATGGAAAAGGAAGAAAAAAGTGAGAACAAACTTTTCTCAATTAAAAGTCTATCAGAAACATCTGAAAAGATTGTGGGTTTAAGCAAGGAGTGTTTAATAATAAAAACTTTCTAGATGTTCAGAATATTCTGTCATATGAATGTTTTTACCACTGTTTAATTCCATAGTATAGGGTAACACTTGAGTTATTAACTAAACTCCTTGAAGCATTTGAAAAAGTCTCAAGTTTGTGCCTTTCAGTATGAAGCCTGCTGTTGCAGATGAACCTTAAGGAAAAAAATAAATGCAACAACGTATTCAGTTTCCTGTTTGTTTCTGCTCAGTGTTAGATGTACAATGTACCATATAGTCTTTGGCTATTGACATTCAGAGGTCTTACATATGTCATTGTATGCGAATAAAAATACCCAAGTATGTGTATACATATATGAAATTATTCTTTCCTTTTCCATTTTGTTAGGAAAGAGCATATTAACTAAGCCAACACCTTAGAGCAATTAGAAAGGAAGCTACAAGTGACTGGGTGTTTTGGGGTTTTTTACTCTACTTGACCTTTATGTTACATCTATATAGTCTGTACAAACAGAAATCATCATTGCTTTATCAAAAACTCCAATTTCTTTTCAATCAATTTCAAAAAGAAATCAAAATTTTCAAATCAAGGTGTTTGAGATAAGTAAGAAAAACAATGAAACAAAATACATATTTGCAATCTACATCTAACTGCAAAACGTGACAACACATGTCCATATGAAATACTGCTGTCCTTTTGTCAAGACAGTATTTTTCTGACAGCCATTTCACTGAAAAGAAAATTACATACACTCAGCTTACTCATTTGTACAGCCACTGCTGTAATGGACTCTTGATTTTAACTGGGGTTTCTGAGTACCACTAAAATACACAGTTTTGTGTAAGCTAGCTTGGGGATTTGGTGAGCTTGATTGTTTGCTTATTTTACTTGTATGTTCTCGGGGAAGAAGTTAAAAAATAGGAAATACTTATTTTATTAAGGCAGTAATACATTTAAGTCATAGTTCCTACTAGGGGAAGGAAAGAATACGTGCCAAAGGCATGCACCAAGTCCTATGCATCTCTGTTAAACTAGAACAATAAGAGTTTTATCTTTGCCTCAGGGAGCAAAGTTGATGATATCAGCTGCCACACTTGCACGCCTGACCAAACTAAGCTGAGTTTGCAAGATACGAGAAGATAAGAGCATGAATGAATTCTTTGCAAAAGGCAGTCAGATACCCAGTGCTCAATTCAGATAACTAGTGCTTGACAGTAAACAGAATGAGGAAGCTGCTGGAAGTAAGGAAAGTAATTGAAAAAGCCCATCCCCGGCACTGAATAATAGCAATGGCTAATAACACATTGCTTAAACAAAATGTAAAAAGACCATACTAAAGCTCTTCAAGTGTTCTTTCAGCATTAAACATCTGTGCTTATTTTTGGGAGTTGACTAAACTACTAAGAATTACTGAGTACTCAAAAACTCATTTAGCATCTGTTTAACAGTGAACGGTGCCTCACAAATAGCTTACTGCAGACAAGACTCACCTTGTGTAAAGCAGAAATGATCTGATGCATTTTCAGTCGATGAAATACAAAGATATCGTACACCGCTGAAATGGCCAGAACAGTCACTCCTTGCTCCTTCCACAGCATGCTGCATCCTGCACACAGCCCTGCTCCCAAGATCCAGCCCCAAGTACTCGGCGAGGAACCTCTGGTAGAGCAGTGCTTCACATAACACATGAGGGAAAGCAGAAAGAAGAGGCAGGCTCCAATATCTGCTCTTCCTACAATCCCTGCTACGGCTTCCGTGTGGATGGGATGAGATGCAAACAGCAGGCCGGCTATCAAGGTCCAGTACCCATCGCCAAAGAGAATCCTGGAGAAGTTTGTGAAAAGGCCAGTGACTGCAGCATGTAAGAGGACATTTACAAGGTGGTAGCCCCATGGGTCCATTCCCCCAACAGCATGGTTAATGCGGAAGGAAAGGGTGCAGAGAGGTCTGTAGGACTTGTGGCTCCCACTGTGAGTAAGCAGTGTCCCCCAAAAGTCATTGTAGAAGATATGGATCCACGGCGTCTCAGGCAAAAGGTCCTGGTTTGTCTTGATAGCTCGACTACAAAAGACAAATAAAAATTTCATTTTAACAGAAGAAAATGGCTACAAATGAAAGGCTGTGAAAATGCAATCAACACTGCTACAAGAAAAAAAATGGCATTGCTTTGGTACTGCTTTAATTCAAGTTTTGAATTTTAACAGGAGGTGTTAAACTACATATCTATTGACTTTCTTCTAGAGCAAAATTTCCATATAAATTGGCTTTTAAAACGTTAGAAACAGACGTTATGCTGTTTCCCTTAAATTAAAACACCCTTCAGTGACATTCTTCTGAGTCTAACCCAGGAGTAATCAGTTAAGATTTGATGAGTTATAATTAAAATGTACAAGAAATATGAAAATCTTGCAAACATAATTGTTGAAACAATGGATCCTCCAGTAATTCAGAACTAAAACCCCAACTGTCCTTTTATATTGAAATTTTAATTTAGATGTTGGAATGGATTTTGCTAACATAGATAAACAATAAATACAAAAGTTGATAGGAGTGTGCAATTTTCTGCTTCTGGACAGAGCATTCTGCCTGTATAATTGTCTTGTGCATATTTTGACTGACAACATTTTCCGCAACACCTTGTTGAAGACAGACCACAGAATATTTAACAGATGAAAATACACTTTCTTTTTGAATTTCTTGTATTTCCAATTGAGGGGGAAAAAAACATTTTTACATTGTATTAGCTTATGAATTCAAGTCTGTCAACTTAATTAGAAAAAAATGCTGCAGCTTTCAGCATTTATGCTTACAACCACACTGGCAAGAACTCATGCCAGCCATTAGCAGTCTCTAAGTCTAATTCGTTACTCTAAAAATCTGCCTCATATAGTGCTTGTACAAATCCAAAGATTTGCATTTAAATTTATGCAGTGGGAGAAGGTGTGAGACCTGCTTAGTGCAAAGAGATGACTAGAATTTAATTAGTTGTATTTAAGCAATTATTTAAAGATGCATTGTTGTTACTACTGAGCTTAACTCATTTAGCATTTATTTTATTAGGGTAATTAAGAATCCAGACTGCTCAACACTCTTCTATTCAAAATACTAAACAAGAGAGTTGATTTATATCTTATTCTCTATTCAAAACCTCTATCTGCCTTACCAATAAATACCCTCCTATAATTAATAATTTTTCAATTCAGATGAGGAAGGAAAAAAAGGTGTGAAACTCAAGCCCACATTTAAAATGCATGACTAATTCATATTCCAAGACTCCACTCACATTCTCCATTTTCTTAGAACCTATATGCAAATGCCCCCCTTTTTTTTTTCTTGTGGTATTCAGGTTTCAGGAATGTTGTCTTGTTCTGGGAAGAAAAATGCTCAAAACTGATATACTGCACCACAGAATCTCCATGCAAATACTCCAAATACCACACAGCTCAGCATTTCCATTGTCCAGAGCATCCTGCTGTAATGCTTTCAGACACGCTTCCTCTCAGCATGTCCTTTTGTATCTGAGCACATAGAGGTTATAGAGAGGTCACCTTAAATCCTTTAAAGATCTGATGATGCTTTTTAGAATATTTGAAAATTTTCATTTTGACTTCTGCTTATGCAGTGGATCAGGTTGCCTGTATTTGTTTTCCCAACCCCACACACATTTTTCTCATTTTAGGCGAGTCACAAAAGAACACTGGAGGAAAACAAGTTCGTTGTTTCCACATTATTTATCTTGTCATTCTGTGTTGTCCTTTCTTGAAACCTAATTCCCCTGTTCATGATTTCGTAGTATAATTCTCAGAACCACTATCAGAAACCAAGGAATTTGGCAAAAATAAAGCAGGTGTCAGGCAAGAAAGAGTCCTTTCTCTGAGAAAAACATAATATATTAGACAACAGCCTTCCAAAGGCTAAGAATGGCTATCAGATGTCAGGATTTAGAGTTGAAACCCTGAACTGCAAAAGTGGGGATTTTTTGGGAAACAATAAGAAAGTAAGTAGCAATAACATTGCCAGCACAACCACCCTCCTCAGGGGCAAAGAGTCCAGACAGTTCCCAGGTTGCTCCCAGGAAATGGTAGCTTTTAGAATTTCTTTTGCCTTTTCTCTGAAGATGATAGTTTTCATGCAGCAGACACTCATATTGAACTCATCCCCACCAAAAGTAAACTGTTTGTATCATAAAGAAACCTAGTGTACATTCCAAAGGCATTAATTTAGTCTAATCTTATTCACAGCTTTACCAACAAATTTCATGCGTCCTTGATACTTTTCTGTTTAGACCTGTCCATACTAAAAATTGAAACAAAGAAACAGACAACAAAATAAGCCCCATACACAACAGAAAATCAAAGGAAGCCCTGAAGATTGCAAGAAGAAAACTTTATTTGGGTAGAGATTTCAACAAGCAGTTCTGTAATAGTCCTAGTTTCTTGTGCATGTAAATGCTACAAATTCTAGTACCTGCCCAACAGCACAAAAGAATACAGAAGCTGACAGTTCCACCTTATTCAGTATTTAGTCACATCAAATGCTGTGCTTGCTATGGATTAAATTTTAAATGAAGTTAAAATTTCTTTGTATGTGGTTTCCATATGGTTCAAGGGCGCTAATGAGCCTTGACAGCCTGACCCTGCTCCCGAGGTTCCCATCCCCTGCCCACAGTCCCAGGACCTCATGTCAGGTCTCTGATGCTGTGCAGGGCCCAGGACCCCATGTGAATCTCCCAAGGCCATCAGGGACACCTCAGAAGGGACAGTCTCAGCTCCCCAGGTGCTACATTGACAAGGAAGGGTCTTGCTGAGCTGAACCTGTATCCCAGCCTGTCCTTGTCCCCAGGCAAGTGCCCAATGGCCAGGTCTTGGGCTGCCCTGGCTCCTGCCTGTGGCAAGGCTCTGTTTTTTATCTAGTTACTGAATCACCAAGCTGTTAACCCTGCTTGGTCTCCAGTTCCAGCAGAAATTCTGAAAGCAACACCTCCTCAGCCTGGTAGCAGTGCCAGCTTGTCTCCAGTAAAGCCTCCTGTGCTAGCAGCCACCCTCACTCTCCGCAGATACACAATTATATTAATTGCTGGCTCTGGAAAAGACTCTGGGATAAAGGAAATTACAAATGCCATATTAGCCTTGTTTCCTGTTTCAGTCACAGTTTACCTTGAGGTTATGTCCTGCAAATTAGTCCAATTTTGCTAATGGGCATAAGAGAAGCTCTCCAACTGCAGTCATCATTCCTCGACAGAGCTGCAAACTGCTCTCACTAAAAGGCAGCAGGTCACCTGAGAAAGTCATTTCTCAAAATTCCAACATAATTGGCATTTTACTTCCAAGCAGCCTCTCAATAGGGTTGCACACTCAGGCAGGGGACATGCTTTCCTCAACTTGCAATGCCTGCCTATTTCACACATCCCAGGAGAATGTGCTATCTTATTTAGTGTACAACAAATGGACATGCTGGGGGCAGGGGGAAGGAAAGAAATTAGATTCAGTTATCAGTTCTTCAGAAATAGAAAGCTGAAGAAAGACAAAAAAATTGTAAAGACAAAATCATCATTTCTAATCCACTTGACACAACGCTTCTGCCTCCTGCCATAAATCACTTATTTGCCACAGGTCAGTGCACACCTTGAGCACAACTCACTGAGCTTTTATTCATCAAACCTAAAAATGCCAGAGATACAGCCATTTGCACGTGCACATATACATGCATACGCACACAAAAAAATTCCAGATGTTTTCAAAATTAACAGCTATATATGTCCCAAACTTCTGTGCTGGTGTTAAACTGATCCAGGTGTTAACACTAGGGTAAAAAAACAGATGCGACACTCTAAAGTGATTTAACGAGTTAAGCCTTATATCCAGCTTCAATATTGCTAATGGTCCCCGTATGCTGAAAATTACCATCAGCATCTGAAGTAGACAACACATTTTAAAGGAAAAGGAGAATTCCCAACTGTGTATGCAGGAAGCCATTGACCAGACATCTCTCACATAAAATAGATAGTCAGTGATGGACTGGCAATGTTGAACATGGAGGTTCATTGTTGTTTTTCCTTAACCATTTTTAAACAGTACTAATTCAGTGGGTTTTTTTTCTTAAATAGCAATGGGAAAACACCCTAGGATATTTTTACAGTGGATATTAATGAGACACCCTAAGGATGCTTTCAAGACTATATGTTACTTATATAGACAACACGACTGAAAACACATCCAAGAGCCTACTTGCTTGAGTACAAACAGCTTCACATCCCCAAAACACACAGCAGCTAAGCAAGTCCTCCAAACTACTTACAGGTTGTTAGGCAGGTGGTAGTCAGAAAGCAGGGAAGTAGAGCTTGTCATACTTGCCTGCCGATTAACTATACATATATATATATATATATATACACACACATTGTCTGTTTTGACAGGATAAAGTCAGAAAATACTACTTAATATGCAGAGACGTCTTAGGAAAGTAATAAGTTTAAGTACATTCATCTAAATGTTTAATTAAAGACTCAAAGGAACTATTTGCCATTCTGGTACAATTCTGGGGACAATTACATCCAACATGATGTGTATTAAAAAGTTCATCTTTCTCAACAGTTGTTAAAGTGGAATTTGCCTTCAAATACAGCAAGTAGTAAAGTTTTACCCATGCCATTTCACAAAAAACAAAAAAAAACAAAGACCCACCACAAACAACAACCCACTGCACAGCAACAATGACCCACTGCACACCAACAATGACCCACCACAAACAACAACAAAAGAACACCACCCCATAAAAAAACAACACCCAAAAATAAAACCCCAAACCACAAAACTCTGTAGTATATATCAACTAAGGATAACTTCAGGAGACCAAAATCTGTGCATGCTCTAAGTTTCAAGTTGCAGCTTTTGGTTCGTCTCAAAAAAATTTGTTCTTAGGTGAATCTCTAAGGAAAATCTAATAATTCAGCTGTTTTCAGAAAGGAAATACTTGGCAACAACTAGCTAGGTGACATACAGGATCCAGAGCTGCTAGCTGGCTCAGAGCGGGACAATACATACAGATTGATGGAAACACCTAGGTTCAAATCATATTTTAAACTAATTAAAGGAAAATATAACATCATAAAAGAGAAATTAGCTTACAAGAACTTTGTATCTAGTTAACTTCTGCCAGTATTATGGTCCTTTTCTAACTGTATAGAAACAGCTGAACTCAGGAGTTCAAACACTGAAGACAACATCTAGTTTTAAAATAATTTTCCTGTCTTACATAATTACTAGTGAAAGCTATTAACTCTATACAGAGTTAGTACAGGACCTCTGGAAAACACATTAACAAACGATAATATTAATTCTCTATTTTGGATTATGAAAGCAGTTTAGCACCAGAACAATGAGGAGCTATGAGTAACTGGCCTGTAAATAGTGTTTTATTTGTAAACTTTCTTGGATGAGCCTTTCCTGAATTAGATATAAACAGTGTGGAAAAGATGGATGAGTGAGACAACTGCAACTACACCATTAGATGATTGCAACCACTGCCAAAAACAAAGAAACAAAAATACCAAAGAAAACAAGTAAAATCACAAAGAAAACCAGTAAAAATGCAAAGGTTATGGTCTTATATCATATAAAGTATAAAGTGCATATATATATATATGTGTGTGTGTGTGTATATATATATATACACACACATACACACTTTCTAAGTGCACTACTATGTCTTTTAAAGAAATTGATCTTTTAAAATAAGCAGTAACTTTTTCCTTGGTTTTTTTTTCCATCAATGATTATATCTGCTGTGGTATAACTGTGTCTGCCAGTAACTGGCTATGATCCAGCAGCCCATCAGCTACATGCTTGTAGACTTTATAATATTGCAACTCAAGATGCAAGATGTTATTCAAAAGAAGGAAGTGGTGGCAATGCTTACATATAACACCAAATGCTATTAGGATTGCTTTAACTACACTTAAACATACTCCATCTATTGATTTTTTTATTGATTAAGAGAGCTTTGAAAACTTTATGTAACTAGAAGTTCAAAATATTTTAATTACAAGAAGGTCAAGATAGCCTTTAATTTTTTTTTACCAGAATATAAATATTTCAAAAGCCAACTATAAAGGTTTTGAACTCTTTCTGCATTGTATAAGCTTTTCCATTTCTATGTATTTCCTCCTATGAAGAAATAAAATGGCCTTAGTATTAACTGTAAATGCACCTCGCTCCCCTCAGTTTAAGATTTAGCCTGATACAAACACTGAAAGATGGGACTATGTGAAATTTGAAATCCCAATTAATTCCAGCTGCCTGGAATAGTATTACTTGATTATTTATGCACAATTAAAAAAAAAACCAAAAAACAAACAAACAAAAAAAACCCCAAAAACACACTGGAAGGAAATGAAAGAAGTAATTAATACATTCATATGCCGAACAATGGGACACCATCAGTGTCCTCTTAAGAGGAAATTGATAAAAGCATAAGGAGAAAAACAGCTCCTGTCTTTGTCTCTGATCCCTGAATTTCTTCACCACAGCATGTACCATAGGTCTGTGAAAAGACAGTTACATTCCTAAATCAGAAATGCTTTCTGCTATTCTCACAGCTATTTTATAAACTAGCTTCACTACGAACTATACCCTGCAACGCAAAATTGCTAATTCTATTCTTCTGAAACTTCAAGATACTTTGCTTTTACCTGATATTCTTTCAAACATATCCCTGAATTTGCCCTGTAAAACATTCATCTGTGCCAAATGACTGTCTGACAATAACTCAAATTTTGTTTATTTTATATATGTATGTAATACCAGCTTCTGAAGCTAAGAATTAGAATTCTTAGCTGGAACCTCTGCTGCTTTTTTTAAATCTATTTTAGATAATAAAAGTGGGCCCAGCAGGCCTTATTAGATTTACTGTTCTGCAGTACAATATGGCACCACATTACTTCTCTTCACCACTTTCCACTGAAAAAAATGAAACATAAATAACTTCTGCAATTCACAACAGCACAAGAACAAATATTTAAAGGCTTGAGAATATAGCAATTTGAGTTAAAATGTTTATTTTCTTACCCAAATTAACAGTATGGATATTAAAGTAGCTTTTTTTGACAGGACACCTTTTGAATATACATAAAGCCTTTCCAAGACACATGCATTTTAAGCCATTAGCTGAAAATAGAGGCACACGTACTGTAGCACTACAAAAAAGAGCTTATCAGACATACATCAGTCCCATGGCTATTCACTTCTCTGAGTTTTTTTCAGCATGTGGCAGACATCAGAGAAAATTAAGTTCAGCAATTTAATTCTGGAAACATTTCCCCCCCCCTCCCCCCCATTTAATTTATTTTTTAATAGTGCATCTTCAGGAAATTTCAGGAGATGGTACAGAATTATGCCTAAGCCCATGACTCTTGTGCACTCTAAATTTAAAGCCTGAAATAATTTTTAAGTTCTGATTTTGATTTTTATTTTTAGGGAAGCACTGAAGAGAATAACCAGGAAGATGTACTCAACAAATACAGAAATAATGAGTGAAGGAAAAACCACTGAACCACAACATAACGACACTTTCCTTTTCTTATTTTTTGAAGGAGACAAAGAAATGCAATAGGGGTTTATTAGTGTATAAGTTTCCTTCTTCAAGTCTTTTATTTCAGCAGTAAAACAACCCTTCATTAACAAGGGCTGATCTAAATTTAGTTTTACTGGTTTAACTGAAAAATATTATTCAAAATCTAATCAGTGAAAACAATTTGGTGCATGCATATCCACAGAGTTCAATTTAACCTTCACACTGTCTTTAGAACTCATATTGAAGAAATATCCATACTGGCAGAAAGAGGAAAAAAACCCAATCAAAAAAACCCAGCTATCCCTTGTCATGTTCATGTTATTCACTGTAAGAATCAAGTGACTCAGAGAACAGACAGACCCACCTTGGCTTTAATTATCCACAGAATTTCAAGTACAGACTGTGCAACACTCACCCAAAATGACACATGCTCACCCAAAATTCTCCTGTCTCCAGGAAGTCTCCTCTTCCCTCCCTCCAGTCCCACTACAAGATACATAATGTATAAAACTAATGTTCTGAAACACATCAACTATATCACTTTTTCTACCCAAAGGGTATCATGTTATCAGATTTGCAGGGTGGGCTGTTTGGGTTTCGGGGTTTTTTTAATAATGCCATATAGAATGAGCATTTTCCATTTAGGTTGAGTCAATACAAATATTACAAATATTGATGCCGAGGCTTTAAAAGACTATATTGTATGGCAAGAAACTAGAACTCTTGCATGTTTTTTCTTGCAGTACTGTCCATTTTTAGTAGAACTTTCCTCACAAGCTTCTCAATTATGCACATACAAGACTGTCCACAAATATATTAGCACACTATAAAAGGTACTTTTTTACAAAAGGTACCTTTTACAAAAGGTACAAAAGGTATTTTTAGACAGCAACTTCTGCTTAAACTTTTTCTTTCCTGAAATCAGTCTGGTCCAAGAAATCAAACACATACCAATTGTCACTACAATCTTCCCAGTCTAGTTTATCAACTTGCCTGATACCCAGTCAATGATTGTAGTTACAGTCCCATTCAAAGACAGGTATTAAATAATAATAAGGGCAAGGGAATCCTCCCTGAGGATTACCAAAATTTATTCTGTGTCAGCTACAAAGTCCAGCTACACTATCATGAACCAAGAGATGTACTGCTAGTTCAGTGAAATAGTCTTGAGAAAACATAAAAAGCAATGCAATCTTAACTTAATGGAAAAAGAAGAAATGTTGACATATAGGTGAGGCTTACATGATCATCATTTACTCACCAGCGAATATTTTAAGCACCTTGTCAGAGGATTCCAAATTTAAAGAAAATAAAATGCAACACTTCTTTTCAGATGACTATTAATCAAAATTCCTATATAATACACAGAGGGCCTAACATCTGGCTAGAAAGCATTTGTGATGGAGTTAGACTTTACCTTCAGTCTTTGCCACAGACACGTCAAACAAATTCCTGTAAGCATTTTTATAATTTTATATTTTTAGCAGGGAAAAAATGGAACTTGCTACAGACCTATGTCAAAACCAATTTTTATGAAAACTAAATTCTCACAAAAAAAGTAAAACAACCCAGAAAATTAAAACCAATATTTGTTCATGCGAAGATGTGTAACAACTTCTAGTGAATAGAGAGACTGTTTGGCAGAGTCCTGAAACAGGATCCTCAGGAAAGTAGTGAAGTCACCATCCTTAGAAGTACTAAATAAATAAGTAGAGGTGGCACTCTGTGGTTAGGTTTAGCGGGCATGGTGGTATTTCACCAAAGGTTGGGCTTGATGATCTTGAGAGATCTTTTCAAACCATAATGATCCTATGAACAAACTATGCTTTTTCTACTCTTCAACATCTTTACAGAGGGCACTGTGGGACACCCTTCAAAAACATACTTTAACAGAGCAGATGGCACTCACCCATTTGGAAAGTTATGAAAAAGGCTGAAATGACCTTTACTGATTTGTTTCATCTTTGTGCCTCAATATATAGAGATGCAGGGATTCACAAGAGTAAAACAAGTTTTGTGGCTTGTCACAGCAATTGTGAAACACTAGAAATTGAAACCACAGTAGTGTTTAAAATAAATGTTATCTTCTCTGAATTGCTTGGTTATAGCACCCAGCTAACAGATAACAGTTTGGGAGTGACAGCCAGGCAATTAATCAGAGTTATTTTGGAATAAAAATGTGCTTTACACTTACCATTATATACAAGTTTGTATCAAGCACACTCTCAAGGATTTTACTGGATGCAGTCAAAGATTGAGGTAAAAAGGCAGGAAATGACAAATTAGCTCAATTATGTTATCAGAACACACAGGGTCAAATCCTGATTTCTGCTAAATTAGCTTTAGTTCACATTGGTATTGCAATAATCTGCACTTTATGTCACTGAAACCAGTAAGTTTTACAATCAACTGCAATTGGTGTAAGCTTTTATAGCCCTTCTGTACACTTTTTAGACTTCCAAGCATAAAAGAAAACAACCAAACCCAATTCCTGTCTATGTTTTAGAACAGCTATCAAGAGGCAGGCAGTTAGCAAGAAGCATCTCAGACAGCAATTCGGGTAAACTGAAGCCATTACCTGAATCACAAAACTGATCAACCTTTCTTGACAATAAAACTAGAGCTAAGTCAAGTTGAACTACAAAAGCAGGGAGCTTTGAACTGAAACATGCCAGATTTTTAAGTCTCTTTAATTCTATGCTAGCTAAGTGCTTGCACTCTTCTCCACAAGTGGTGGGTTTTTTTGTTGTTTTTTGTTGGCTTTTTTATGTGCTTTTGGGTTGTTTTTTCTCCCGAGTAGCTTTAACTTTCCAAAGTAGCATCCTTCTATAAATTAAGGTCTGAAGATCTCCTGGAAGATCAAACCAATATTTAACTGCTAGGCTTAACTGTCCACTCTAACATTAAAGTACAACCACCCCTGACGGCAGCACAACAGAGGACTGCATTTTTTCCTGGCAGATGAGAAACCCAAGTGCCACAAAAGGTTATGGTATTTCATAACACTGGCCTTTAGACAACAACAGCTGTAAGTTCTGCCTAGAGAGACCCATAGAAGAAAACTGATCACACACAAAGGTTTATGAAAGCTCTAAAAAGTAAGTAGTTTGCTTCTTTCAGTAGTCTTCATAAAAAAAAATAAAAAAGGTCTGTGAGAGCACAATTCATGTAGCATTTTATCACAACAGAAATTGTATGTTATATTTCAAAATTCCAACACTGCCAAAGAACAGTAATAGTCTTGCTCCTCATGCCAAAGCAGGAAGACTGCTTGAGATCACAATACGAAGAAACTTCAGACACGAGGGGAAAAAAAACACAGGTAGATTAAGAGAAAATCCTGCAACTCAGTGCAATGAAGCTGACCCAAATGAATCAGAGAACAGGCTGCCTTGGAGAGGTCAGTCGGCACTTTCAGACTTCAAAAAGAAAAAAAAACAAAACAGTGGGTTGCATTTGCTGGCAAGGCAAACATATTCTCTTCAACTCTCTTTTAGCCATATGTGAGAAGATGAGAAATGCTGAATTTCACCTTGAAAAGAAGTAGCTCCAAATTCACTTGTCTGACCTTGAACCGAGATTGTTTTCTGCTAGGGCATGAAGACATACGATATGATAATGATTGCTATGATATAATTATGATTATCATGTATCATATGATATAATATATAAAACACATATTTTATGTAGCATTTAAGAAAGAGCAATGTGATGCCTTTTTTTATCCAAAAAAGAGCAACGGTCCATTTGAATCTTTACATAAACTCAGCAAATACCTATTGCCTATGAAGCTAGGAGAAGGTTACCTCTTCAGAGTTCAGGAGCCCTATTTATTGTTTCCCCTGGCACTTTAAGCCACTGAAAGTTTAATGAAGAAAATTATAGTTTGCTAGGCTATATAAAATACCAGGATGTATTATTTCTGCATAATAAAATCAAGCTAGAATAGCACAGGCAATAAGCAGCTTCTGCTCTGCCAGACTTGCTTCTCTTTCTGGGGCTCTACATTGATCTTGCTGCAAAATAATCAGGAATTTGAGATTTATTTCTTACTACAGGAAATTAGTTGTTTGGAATAATACACTGCTGTGTATGCATCATAAATTTCCCAAGTTCCTCACATGCTGTGGTACACAGAAAGACATTGAGAAATTAATTATGACATAGCCAATAAATAATTACAGCTATGCAACCCATATGTACCATCCACTACGACAAAGTGGCAGCAAAGACCTACAAAGATTTCAGTGTAGGGCTGCCATGTTCTTTTCAGGAAATTTGAAGAAATACTGAGAGAGTAGTGCTATCCAACTGTTTTAGAAAAAAATACTCTGGATGAAGAATGTAATCAGTCATAAACACCTCATTGAAATAAACTTCATTGCCCCTTATAGTTCCTTCTTCATCTTAGTCTTTTAGGACAAAAGCATGTAGAAATTCTTGTAGAATAGAGGTAGCTTCTGGCTCATAAGAGGCACAGGGAGTCCACAGGAAACCCAAAAGCTCACCATCGCATTTTCAAACTCACTGGAAGATGGAAGTCCCACCCTGCAGCTGGGAGCTGCAGCAGTGCTGAAAAAGAGCCTTATTTCACTTATTTCAATGAAGACATTCAACTTAAATCCCAACCTTACAGTGAATGCTTAACATCAACTCCTAAGAAAGACAAAACAGTATTTCTAGAGACACAAGCAGCTGTTAATTTAATACTTCAGGGCAACAAAACAGGTGAAAGTTTTTAATTAAACAGCCCTTCTGTAGGCTAATATTCTGTAATTTTACATATAATTCAATCTAGATGACTTATTTCTAGTAAGTCTGAATATAATAAAACTGGTTTCAATGACCTCAGAGATACACATGCTTATTTGTGGTTATGGCCCCAAGCAACCCTGTAATCAGTCATTCCATTAAGTCAGAAGCATGGCACAAAGCCAAGCTCCTGAAGGAGTTAAAGGTCTTGCACATACTTTATTTGTGTGTTTATTTGAACAGAATGGTGACTTTGGGTTTTGGCCCACCCATCACTTATAGACCTCCCATAACATTTTAAGGAGCTGAATCAACTGAATTTTAGTATACACCAGTTATCCTTGGGACACTAGCTCTTTAAGCATGATGTAAAATCATTGAAAACTGAAGCAACAGGGAAAAATATCACAACAGAGTTTACCTGGAGATATTTTAATGTATATATCCCTCTACAGATGAGTCAGGCAACATTTTGGGGATGGTTTAATTAGAATAGTAGAATAAAGAATTGATGCCGTTACACAGCCAAAAGAAATACACAAACTGCCCAATATAATAAAACAAGAAATAATGGTGATAATTATCACAGAACAAAGAAAGTAATTCAGGCCACCATACTAGGGTGGGTCTTTTGGGCTAGTTTTTCCCTCTTTCTTCTCCAGAGTCACAAAAAGAAGCTGCAGCAACTAACTCATTATCAGGAACACTGCAATGATAGGGGGAAATCAAAAACAAATTAATATTTGAAAATTCACAAATAACAGTAGTCTTAGGGGCACCCTGCTAACTGAAGAAAAATGTACTCATTTTCTCATTCTGGGCTCCAGAGCCCCAAAAATAATCATTAATTACTTTTTCATTCAGAAGCTTCAAACTTGTTGGTTATTTTTAATTAAGGGAGTTTTCATAGTACAAGAAAGAATCAGACTATCTTACTTGAACCTTTACAGCTGAGGTCCTTCAAATACGAGAAACTCACAAGGAAAAAAAACTATGCCAAATGATGAGCAGGAAGCTTTCTTCCTGTGTCAAATTTGTTATCACACATAACAAAAGCTATACTTACTGCTCTGTTTCCTTGCTGGTGATACTGCTATCTACCATAAAAGGTATTTCTCAAAGACAAGTGTCATATTGACTCAAATAAAGAGAATGAAATTTTTAGTACTTCCTAATAGTAGTGATCCTAATCCATTCTAAAATACATGCCACCCCATGTCTGTATTTCAGACTGTACAGAAGAGTCATCAAACAAAAGAAAGCAGCAAGAAAAATGTACTAGAATAGGACAAAATTGTGATGATTTTTTCTTTGAACAGGTACCATAATAAAGGTTGGCAGGTACCAATTCCAGCAGTACCAGTTCCAGCCAGGTCAACTACCCCTTTGAACAGTGTGCAATAAAATATACAAGTGTGACACACACTTCAGTTGAGGAACTGCCGTTTTAAATGGTTCAGTGCCTGAATCTAAAGTTTCATTTTGACTTCTGCATGACTTCTTATTAAATGCCAAGGAACAAATTTAGTGCAACTTTCAGTAATAATAAATATCAATTAATAAAACTGAACTATTATTATATTATTATTATTATTATCATCACCATTATTAGAGCAACTTTGAAAGTGCTCTTTTCTTTATGGCCTTAAATAATGAGAGGAAAGTATTGCCAAGAACAGCAGACACTGAGTTCCTGAAACTCCACCATTCCTGGCATCCAAAATATTGCTGAAAAAAGATGTGGTTGCTCCAAACTGAATTCCATACAGCTCTTAACATCAAATGGATTAACTCAGAAAGGAAAGTTGTTAATGAAACACGGGCTAAAGACAATGCATCTAATCACTTAGCACCTGTGACCTGAAAGACTGCATCTGACTTAATGCTGAAAACTGAAACACGATAGAAACATACACACCAATGTTTAGGTTGCATACATAAATAAATGTTTTAATGGCCAGCTCAGCTTAACTGTTAAAAAGGGAATAAAAAAACCCAACCAAACCTGCAGTAGAGTATTCACCACATAAGGCAGAGGTGACAAGTACAGATTCTTGTAGCATACCTGCAGTTTATTATGTTCTCTTCATCAAAATGGCACAAAAAGTACATTGCAGATACCTCACTCTGATATGACACCCCACTGGGCTTCCTTCCCACCAGGCATATTTTGCCTTTGTGGAATTTACTTAAAGCCAGGAACAACAATCCACCTTTCCTCTCAATATTTATTACATGGCTTCTTACTCAGTGAAGGACGCTGATGTCTCTTAGATACATTTTTGTAATTTTTCAGAACTTAAATAGATGCCATGCAATTACTTTCAACTGAAGTTTTGTGATGATGTTTTTCAAGCCCAACTGATTAAAGCTTGTTTAATGGATCTTGAAGAAAATATATTATTCACCTTAATAAGAATTTATGCAAATCACTGCCACTAGCTTTTACAGAAAACCTTTTCAATTAATTATAATTAGGCTTTTTCGTTCTAGGTTTCCGGGGTTTTTGCTACTAGAAAATTATAAGCATGGACTGTGGGAGGTTTTTTTCAATTGTGGGAAATAAAACTTCATTGTTGTAAAATGATGTAAAATCTCCTATACAAATGAACTTGTAAACTGCAGATCCCTTTTCTCTGCCATTCATATCAGGTCTAAATATATACCCCCCGATATCTGTGACTGGAAAGAAGACAAAGCACATTTGTCCCTGGTGTTGATATACACAAATTACTCCTTGGCTTTAGGAGAGTGATTTTATAGAAAAAATAAATAAAACTATTCAAATAAATAAAGTATTCAAATATTGGTATGTCTCCCCATTACTTTTGAAAACCTTACAAGCACACAAAGATCTCTCTAACTATAATATCGTAAAAGTATTTTTGGTACATATTTCAAGACCATTTCAGTTTCTTAGCATTAATATAAAAAAGGCCTTGCTTGAGTGGATAACTTGGCTTTGAATACACCCAGAAATATTGCAGTAGAGAAGCTGCAACATCTCAGAAAGTACAACACACTTAGGAGTAATAACAGCTGACCCTTTTTAACAGGTACAGATTTATAGTGAGGAAGACACAAAGCTTCATATTGTAATACTGTAGAGTTTATTATGATGAATTAAGAAGCTCCTCATATAAAAGTGAAATCCTTATTGCATTTCAACTAATTTCCTACAGCCAGGTACTTTAAACTCTTCTGAACAGGGAGCTATGGAGCACCACTTTGGTCCTCATTTAATTGGCTGAGGGAAGGGAGGGAAAGTGTTACAGTCTTTCCAGTGGAGCATCTTATTTTAGGGAACAGCACATATGCAATGAGTCTTGAGCATTCCCATCAGGCTGGAGTAGGGTAACATCCTGCCACTGCTTCATTCCACCCTCTTTCTTGAGCAGTGAAATAGCATCCCTGAACCACAGAAATAATCACTCAAACTTCATCCTTTCTCTTCATCAAACTCATGACTAATTTGAAAGAAGGAAAGACAACAGGGGAAACAATGGCAAGGCTCTTAACTAGAACTAAAATTCAGAGAAGCCATTTTCTGTTTGCTCCTATTTCTCTCTTGAAGTCATTGGATTCCAGTCCTTGAACACCAGTGTCAAAAGCAGTCTAACACACCTTTCTCTGTTCTTTCCATTCTTCAGGTTTTGCCATGCTGAAGAACAGTAGGGACAGAAACCATGCAAAAAATGAATGACTGCTTCAAGGAATCTATGTTCTACAAACTTAACAGCTACTCATTGATGACAACTCCCTTCATGCCCCTTTTTCAAATCTTCAGGCATGGCATGTTTTCTGCTACAAAATACAAGTTCTAATCATCACTGATAGCTGCAATCATAGCTCCCATTCATGAAACACAGGAACTGCACATAGATGTATTCCTTTTATCTATCACAATTCTTTAATTCTATGTCATTTAACCAGAAATGAAAGAGCACTTTCTCTTGGAAAAGCAACTGTGAAAATGACTAACTGGTTCTAGGTTTATAGTCTTTTAATCCAGATCAATGTGCTCACAAAATGAATTTACCTACCTCCAGCAGTTAGCTCTACAAAATCAGCCAGGGTTCTGCAAATCCAACTGCTCCCCTTTGAAGCCTATATCGCCTTTGATTTAGGAGTAGAAATTTAGTGGACTAATTACAACTGCAGTGACATTTATATAATGCCATGTTACACATCACAGATCACAAGACATGCATAGGAGTACATCTACTGTGCTCAAAACAGTAACACTGAAAATTAATGTACAGGACAATCAGTTTGAGTTGAACATAAAAACATGAGTAAGGCTTTGGAGGAGCAAGCAGATTCATTAGAAATTAAAAGGCAAAGCAGAATATTAAATAGCCACATAAACAAGGTGAAACTGTTCTATGCTTCTATTTTGCAGGCAGAATTTGAAAGCTGAAACTTCATTAGAAATTCTCTAGGTGATGTATGAACCAGCTCAGCCTCCCATGACAGGACCTGCTCTGCAGGGCCAGTAGTAGTAAAACTGACATAATAGGTAGAATCACAAAGACAGAGAATACCACTTTTCAACACCTTCAGTTACTGCTGTGGTTTATTTTTAAGCAGCCAGTTGGCCCTTTTGGAAGCATGGTTGTAGTCAGATCACAGAAGTCACCTTTTGAACTTCAAAATTCACTGCCAAAGGGATATTATGATGCAAAAATTACATCTTCCTGTTTTGCCATTAACACTGTCTAAGTTGCCAACTTCTTTCTAGGAGTAAATCAGATCTTGTTTTACAGAAAAAAAACTTGCTGGGGATTATTTATTTTTTAATCCAAACAACTAAAATATTCACCAATTTCCTAGATCAAATTTCCATGTAGATGTGACTCTTAGGGATATGATTTAGTGGTGGTCTTGGACTCCATAATCTTAGAGATCTTTTTCAACCTAAAGGATTCTGTAATTCCATGACTTCTAGGGAAAAGTACAATAACTAAAATAGCGGTCAGGAGACAAGTCCAAATGGTCAGGTATCTGGAAGCTCTTAAGCTCCTGGGGTAAAGTGACATTCCAAGACAAATATTCCTGTAAAGAATTATTTCTACATGGCTGATGCATTATTGACTAATTCTCCTTTTGTAAGATTCATCTAGCCAAACAAAGATAATCTAAAGGAAGAAAATTACAGCAGCAGCAGGAATCTAACATTCAATGAATTTTCTTCTTGTAAGTGTGCTTTCATGAACAAAAACAATCAATACTATAATGGCAAACTGGCTTTACACACTGTAATTTCAAGAATTATGGTTTCTGGGACTCAAGTATTTTTCTGCCATAAGACTTCAGACTTAAGTCTGCTCTGGTCAAACCTTTTAACATTTCTTCAGTTCTACATCAGATTAGAAGACATTTCCCTCTGCTCCAGCTTTTTTTTTTTTTTTTCCCTTGTCTTCTGTATTCTCCAATTTCCATTTAATATGTAGGATTACTAAACCACACCCGGGAAAAAAAAATATTACACAATAAATAATTCAATTACTCCCCCATGCTAAAGAAATGAAATTTCAATACAAATTCCTTAAATTGTCCAAATATATGATGGTCCTTTCCAGAAACAAAAACTCCATCCAATAAATGTTTGGGACTTTTTTTTCTAAATCACTTCCTTTTAAATGCCACAATAATCTAGAAACTAATCAATTTACAGGATTTTTTTTCCCTTGTTGATAGCTGAACTGAGTGCTAGAGGTTCTTTCCTCTCTGACCAAGTGTTAATTTAAAATGCAGCAATCAGTCTTAGAAACTTAAACACTCTATTAAGCAAGTGATCAAAATTTCAAACAATCTGCCTTTTTTGGATTATGTCACTTCTTAATAGTCTGGCTAAAAATGTCTTCATAGCAAGTTCTAAAATCTTGCCCTTAAAAGCAGGTCAGAAAATTTTTACATCTGACTGTGAGCTGTTGTGGATACACACTCTCTCTTTTTCCTTAATTACATCAACAGATTTATCAACAAGCATGTTGTTATTTTATGGTTTTTTAATGTATGTATAAACTTCACACCTTACAATGTGCCTCTCTAGGCACCATAAACACAATTAATATACTTATGCAGAAACCAGTCAGCATAAATTAGGGGGGAGGAAGCAAAGAAACCTGGGATTTTTTTCTTGCATACTACTGTCCCATTATACCCAGGAGAGCCAAAAGTCTTAAGCACAGTCACCTACTGCTCTTTATGAACAAAAGAGCTAGCAAATTACATTAAACTAAATAAAACAGGTTTTTAATTTATAACATCTTTGTTCAGTCATTTTTTTATAGTCTTGTGGGAACATTCTCAGTACTGCTGATGGATATTAAGACACCAAGTTTCTCACCTACGTTAAGGTACAGGGGTGTTTTGAAAATTAATTAATGTTAGTGTAGCACTTCAAAAGTGTAAAATACCACATGAACACTACAGGCATCCAGTTAATAAGAGTAGTTCAGTTAAATCCCATTCATCATACTGAATGCAAGCATTTTGTATTTTTAAAGTTCACAGACTGTCTATAAAAAGCCTGACAAACATTAATAGGCACTGACAAGCACACTAAACAGCACAGACAGTCTCAACTTGTTTCTGTAATCAATTCTGAATGAAGTCAACTCAAAGCAGTCACCTCACAGGAACAGGAAGTCCCCACAAAATTACAGCTCCCAAATGAAAAGGCAAGAAATGAGCCTTTTTGGTTGCCATAACCCAGAAAGTCATAGAGGACAATGAGACTGCCCTAACTACTGTGGACTTTGAATCAGATTGTAGAGGTCAACATTTATTAGCTGAGTACCAAGATGAAGCTAGTATCTTCATTACTTGAAAAATTCATTGCATTAGAAAAAGAAGTTCCCTTAACAGCTACATGGTATCTTATCCTTCCTCCCCACCACCAGTTTCTGACAATAATATTATGTTGTTTGGTTTTCACTTGTGCTGTAAAAATGTCTTGGTTTTAAAGTGTCAGAGGCCGCCTGAAATAAACACACATGCTATAGCATCTACCTGCTATATACAACCTACATAGCCATTACCAGTGTGAGAAATAGATTTCTTTATCTATTCAAGGAATCAAATCAAGAAGAATATTTATCAACCTTGCATTAAACTGTACAGTTGGAGAAAAACATCACTTTTGGACACCACAGCCAATTCCTCAACGGAAGAAATGAGTCTGAAACAGGAGATTTTATTCCATTCCAATATTAAATAGTCTCCCATTTAGTTTAACCATAACTGGCAATTCAATTAAAATTTACATGGGCTACTAAAATCAGGTGAACTTACATAATGATAAATATACAAATGTAACTACTTCAAATCATAGCATATTCTGCGTTGGAAGAGACTGACATGGGTCACTGAGTTCAGCTCCTGGCCCTGCACAACACAACCCCAAAAAGTACACCATGTTCCTGAGAGCACTGTCCAACTGTTTCTTGAACTCTCTCAGGTTTGGTGCTATGACCACCTCCCAGGAGAGTGCCTTTCAGCGCTTGACTAAACCCTTGGGGAAAGAAACTTTTGCCAACATCAGAATTAAAGTTCTCTTGACAAAGGTTCATGTCATTCCCTTGGGTCCTGTCATGGTCACCACAGAGAAGAGATCAGTGTTGGCCCCTGCCCTTCCCCTCATGAGGAATCTGTAGACCACAATGAGGTCTCCTCCAGGCTGAATAAACCGAGTGACCACAGCTGCTCCTCATACAACCTCCCCTCCAGACCCTTCCCGTGACCTGCCTTTGGATGCTCTCTAATAACGTTATATTCTTATGTTGTGGTGCCCAAAACCGCACACAGAACTCAAGGTGAGCACCTGCAACTGGAACAACAAATGATAGCTTTCAGTTAATACTTGTAGAACCAAAAAGGACTGAAAACATTCCAGTTGTTCTATGTAGGCATACAGAGGTATTACTGATCTTCTCCATCATGACTCCAGCAGACAGATCAGTAAATGTACTGGAAGTCTGTGCAGAAACATACCTAAATTTAAACTTCTTACAGCTGTGTAATAAAGAGCTTCATTTAACAAGCTGATCTGAAGCTACACTAAACAGTTCACATTTTCGAATCAGCATCAAAAATAAAAATAACATACTTTGAATACACACTCTCAAAATCTGTAGGAAATCAGCTCAATTCTCTCTGCTATTACTTCCGGATAACACAAATAGGGTCTTCTCTATTCTGCAGAAGTCAATACACTTCAGAGTTCAAATGTCTGGTACTACTACAGCAGTGTCAAAGTTTGGTGCAATATGAACAAGAAATGGGTTCCTAGCATTCACGTTTCACTTAAATCTCTAGTTCCAGATGCTTGGCTTAAACACTAACATTAAAAGAGTCAACTTCATTTCAGAACATCATTTCTGTTCTTAAGACTTTAGTAGCAACTTTCACCACCAGTGAGTTTTATATTCATAGAAGGCAATAGCAGTCAGTCAGACATTTGTCTAGGGGCCCATACCTGAAAAGACACCTAAACACATGCTGGCTCCTGCCATCGCCACCCAGACAAGCCACACACACTATTACCTGTTCCCAACAGCAGCGCTATTTATGCGCCTGATTTCTACAGCCTAAATTTGTCCACCACATCTGGTAGGACCCATTTTATTAGCACCTCCAAGTCTCATGGGTCTTCTCACATTTATACACAAATCATTGTCTGTCAGAAAGAATACTATTAACTATAGCCAGGACAGAGGACCAAAAATGGCAAGTATCAGCACTGAATATAACCCATTTCACTTTCAGAGTAAGATTTCACATTAGAAAAAGATTAATAGATTGCTAATCTAAGCAATTGGAAAATAGTGATTATCCTAATCTAATGGCAATTAGACCACTCCTCGAATACTATAGCTAGAATACTCCCCCCAATACTACATTCACACTGCTTTTCACTGTCATTCCACATTAAAATAAAACACCTGAAAATCTGAATATATTAGAATCTCAAAAGCTAGCTGTTCTGTGATAAAGTTTTTCAGTTATTAAGCTAAAAGTTCACTTTACAATGCTGACTTTAAAAAAATATGTATTTTAAAATCTCTATGGAGTTCTTGCCTTCTTGCCTTTCCGTGTGCATATATAAAATAAAAGTTGATTAAGTAATGCTACTATCCTGATAGTAGCAATGGTATAGTGCACTTGTCCCAGGCTTTTTGCAAGACCTGACCCAAAGAGACAAGTCAAAAATCTTCAGACTCATTGACTGAAGCAATTTATCTATCCCTCAGTTAATTTTTACTTCACTCTCAGTCTCCTTTTAAAAATATCAACAAAAAGGCATGGAATAAAGCAGAAAGTAACCAGAGGGGATAAATAATAAAATAAATAATAAAAATCCCTATCAGTTACAAACAGAAAGAACAATGTATGCAACACTTTATCACACAACAGTATGGTAATGCTTCCTTTCTCTAAGTTTTCAGATCTCCAGGATTCTTGACTGCAAGAACAAAAATCAAAGACCAAAAATATAATAATTACAATAGCACATGGAAAAAAACACCTTTTCTTTAAAACATCTAATTACAATTCTGCCTAGGGGCAGAATTGCTCACTTGGAGTCAGATTTTATTAATTAAGGTTCTGTCACGAACAGTAAAACTATTTAACTTGTTGCTGGTTCACTGCTTAAATGATATGAGCTGTACATTTTGTTCGGGAGATGGGTAATAAGGTTGTCCCTTAACATCAGCTGATTGCTGCAGCTTCAGGTCACAGTGAACCATCTGGAAGAGGAGGAAATTATGCCTCCATGTCCCAAAGACCAATAGAAAACTCCCAACCTGGAGGAGCTTATGTAGCTGGCTTTGCCAAACACATTACCTCTGGTCTAATGAAGCTCTCCTTAGAGGCCTGGTACCCATCACTGCCATTTGCCATGCTCTAGGCTTGGTAATGAACATAATTCAGATGACCAGAATTTTAATGTCCACTGAAATCACTGAAATACACATAGAAATTCTTTAAGATGTAACTTTAAAGAACTTCTTGACCCATAATTACTTCTCTCTCAAAAAGCAATTAAAAAAAGTTATTTACCATGCTGCAATGATGAGAGCTACAAAGACAGTGAGGAGCTCAAATGCTATAATGATGTAGGATGGAGAACTCAGTTTCAAATGCAAGACATAAAGTGAAGACAGAACAAGCACTAACTTGCTTGACAAATGAAAATAATTACAAATAGTCCTTCCTTTTTCCTTCATGTATTTTCACAGGAAGACATTAGTTTGATGGAATGCAGAGGGATTACATCAATAACGGGAAGAGTACAAGTAATACTGCTAAGACGTTACACGTTTTTCTCCTGTTGAAAAGAAAAATAGCAGCTCAGTGTTTAGGCTTCCACTCAAGCTCTGCATTGAAGGCACTCATCCCTGTACAGGATTCCCTTTGGGAATTTTCTTTATTCTGTTGTGGAAGGAGAGAAATAAAATTATTATGTAAGCAAACATAATAGCCCTGGAAGAAAAACAACATTTCAGGGCAGACAAATTGAAAAGACATGTAAAAGAGTTAAGATTACATGGAAGTGCATATCTGGATGTGACTCCATGAAAATGGGATTTTGTCAATGAATTAGTTTCATACAGATCTGGATTTTTCTGAATAGCCTAGCAATATGAAAAATGGAAGTTCAGCAATGAATCAGTTGGATTTTCAAGAATGTTTCATACCAAATACTCCTTTCAAAGACTTCTTGTGTCCTAGTAGCACGTGATTTACAGACTTTAAAAATACCATGTATAGTGCAAGAGTTGCTGCTCTGTGCTTATGACAGTGACCAATACAATAACAAAATATTGGTCATGTTGGCCATAAATTTCTTTAAAATCCAGTACACTTCATAGAAGTGTGGAAGTGGTTGATACTGAGCATACCCAGGGTCTGCCCTGTATGTACAGAATTCTTTATTCACACATATATTCCATATATTCACACTTTATTTGTAAACAATGGATTGTACATTACTTATACTACCAAAGCATTACTTTTATTTTTAGAAAAACAAATCCTGTTTGTCCCTTTCCATGACCACTATGTGAAATGTTCATGCTTCAGCACACACTTGAAATAACTTGAAGTCTGCAATTATCAAAGCAGTAGTATTTTTATGGCACACCAAGTGAGATGGCATATGAAAATGTTTTCAAGCACAAAAACAAGATGCATGCATTTCTCATGAAATTCAAAGACTGTCTGGAAAAAGCAGACAGTGATAGAAGCAGCAGCAGGTGGAGGAAGGCAAAGGCTGTCCAGTTTACAAAATTAAAAGTATGGAAAGCAATCCAGAATGCATTCAGACAACAGCATAATTTAACAATCTACAATTGTAAGCAAAAACTATCAGTACTAGCACCCTTAATTTCACATAATTTTTTTGAATCATCAGCTTACAGATTTCCTGCTTTGTTTTCTTAAACTTTATTAAGTTTATTCCATCCCTCTCCATTCAGACTATGGAAGAAGTGGCAGCTCAGTAATTTCTGAATAAGCAGCAAAGACATCTTTGTTCAATTCGTACCCCAGATTAGCTCAAAAGGACTTTTACCCAAATGATTTTATACAAAAGCAAATGTCCCCAGTTCTTAGAAGTCTCATGTAGAAGTCTAACACATCATTCCACAGAAGCAGCATCCCAGGAAAAAGGCATCTACTCACACAAAAAACACGCACTTATGCATGGGTTCACAACACAGCCCGTGCAGAGTTGTGATGCTGTTCTGCCAAAGGCAAATTAGTCCTTTTGAAAGGGAATGCCTATTTTATGAAGCTGGTACTGAAAGTCTACTTCTTTTAACACATTTTCCAAAGAGTAACAGAGCCCCTCTTGTCCCTCCCACATTTCTGGACTATAAACCAGCAGATCAGTGAAAGGTCACAGATCTGTGAATCAGCTGCGTGTGATACGAGGTGGAAGCATGGCTGTGCAGCCAGTGTCTGAAACACTTGGACCACAGCAGGAGAGCGTGCAGCAAGGGCCAAAAGAGTAAGCTTATGCTGAGCACATAAGACATAACAGGTCTGTAAAAGTAATGACTTCCAGCCTTCAAGAAATACTCTGTGGCATTCCAAATCAATATAGCAGCCAGCCCTTTGCCTGCCCTGACCTCTAAGATGTCATCCTCTAACAAATGACCCAGATGACTATTATGCCTTTTTTTTATTATGAGAATACAGAATTACTTTTTGGCCAGAAAGACAGGATGATTTAGGTGTGAATGAGTGTATACTATTGAGAACTTTCAGCAGAAATAAAACTGTGAAGCAAATTTTACAGCAACAGCAAGTGAACAACAGCAGACTAGCACTACATTGAAAGCATGCCCATCCTTGAAGCTTTCAACAGCTGAACAAATCAAAGAAGAGCTGTCCCACCCCCGGCACAAACCTCCCCAATTTGAGATATGTCACCACTTCCTTGGAGCCACATATACCCAATTATCTTCCTTCAAAAAGGACTGTCCAGACAATCATAAAGACCTGCATGGCCACCCTTCCCTGCTACCACCAAACTGTAAAAGGTGAGGGAGGAAAAAAAACCAAGAACCATGAATCCAGTCTTAAGTAAAGGAAGAAGGTGAAAGAAATTGGTTTGTTTGTAATTCTGCTGACCAAAAAACAAGAATTAATATCACTTCTGCATCTCAAGAAGCAGTGAGGATGTGCCTGTCCAGAATGACCTGCTAGCCCAGACTGATCATTCTCATGCTCAGCATCTGCACGCCCACACGGTTTCTCAACCCTGCTGCTGTGCTCCATCCACAACAGGGAAGAAACAACATACACAACCCTTCTCTAGCTTTATCTCTTGGGTCTTCTGCAGGAGAACTTGAAAGCATCAGCACTTAAAATCTCCATCTTCCATGCACACGTACCTACCTGAACAATCACCCCTCAGGCATCAGCTCGCCCCCGAGGTGAGCCCCTTTCTTGACTGCACTCACAGGACAAAGCTGGCAGTCTATCACCTCTGAGTGCTGAAGGGCAGTATAACTTTATATATATATATATATATATATCTATAACGCTTCAGCACCAGGTCTTTCTCTTCGGTGTGATCACATTAGATGCCACATAAAAAAAGTCTGTTCTTAACTGGAACCCCTCACAACTCCAGAGCAAGTAAAAGTGACAAGAGACCTCTTTATTTTCCTCACAGTTATTGAGAAGGTTGGGTGCTTTCAGCTGGAATGTGGTACCTCAGCTGGGAGAAGGCAAGGGAGCGTGACAATGAACAACTTCAAGCTTTAAGACATTTAAGACATTAATTCCCATTTAAAAGAACAGCTTTAATTCCCATTTAAAAGAACAGCTGTGTATCTCTGTCTATCTCACTGCAAACAGTATCAAGACAAAAAGCAGCAGCATTCATTATCAGTCAAAGCAATCTGCTATGAATTACTTTGGTACTCCAAACACTCTATTACCTAAGTATTTCCAAAGGTACAGGCTCAACAAAGAATGAAGCGAATGAAGCCAAAGGACAAGGTCTTCCCTGCAGCCTTCTGACATTGAAATTTATTACCAGGTTATAAATAGAACTGAACCCCCTCCATCCCCCAAAACTATTTTTCCCCGTACTCTTCAGGGAGGAATCCATCATAACATTTAGCATAAGATCATTATTCTTCTGCTTTTAAAGTACTTTTCTAAAAAAAACCCCTCAAGCTGATCCACACATTCATATCCCCATACATACACATGCAATTAGTACCATGATGTATTTAAATAATGAAACACAAGGATACACCCAAGTACAGCAACACCTTATCCTGTTACAGACCATCCTCCATTCATCCACATGATCTTTTTCCTCAATTCGAAAAGTCTGTAAACTCAGTAACATCAGATGAGAAATTCAAGTATGCAACACATGCGTCATGCTTTAAAATACCAATGGTCTACCCAAAATGATCAAAATTTCTAAATATTAAACTAGTACAGGGTTTGCATATGGCAACATTCAGTCTAAGCATGAATGTAAATCCTGTGACAGCAAAGCTCTTGTTCATGAACCCATCAATGTGGAAGTTTACATTACATTAGTACAGACTGAAGACAGAATTTTGACAGTTTTGAATTTCAACTGACAGTGGCAATGCCCCAAAATGTTTTAGACAAAGACAAACCAAGCTTTGATTTCCTACACACCAGCTATAAAACTTGTTACATCTATGCTTGCTGCTAAATAGAAAAGTTTTTCTTTCCATAAATTGCAACTCAGCTAAAACAAGCAAACTGCTTACTTAGCTCTCACATTTGAGAGAATCAGGAGGAAGTGTGAAATGGGGCAATGAACCCAAAAAAAAAAATAACACCTATGTTAACTGTTTCACTTAAGGAGTGAAAAATTGAGAAAATAAATTCAAAGCCAAATGGATGATACCATAGCATGAAAAAAACACTGTAATAGTACCAAATTAATAAAATAAACTATTTTACATTTTCTAATATGCTAGATTAAATATGGTGTACAGGAAGAAGGGGGCTTCTTTATTCAGGAAGTTTAAAATCCCAGAAATTATTTTCAGGATGCAATTTTTATTAACAACATGTATATGCTTCAGAAAATAAGGTAACTGAAAAAAACCCCTAAACCTATGTAGATATAATTTCACTTTCTTTGCTAGTAGGCATGAGAATAGGAGGACACCAGTGCTACAATTTCACTGGAAAATATCTAGCTGCATCATTCATTACCACACACCATCAACCTGAATTATGGTTTTCTGCTAAAACCCTCTTTTATTGAAGGGTAAGCTGTAGCATACCTAAAAGTGAAAAATATCTGGATGTTGAGGACTGTAAGGTTGAATCTACATGGAAAGATAAAGCATTTTGATGAGTATTACAGGGATGAAAAGAAGTACAGCCCTTACAAATGAAATATGGCCTCCCTCCCCAGTTAGAACTTTTCGGGAGAGTTAAGAAAACAGTGGGCAAGGAAGCAGCCCTGAATGTAGGTTACATGTCCTACATCAGAGGCTGTTTAAAAAACAAACAAAACAAAACACAGCCTTGGTAACCACAGAGTGAGTAGTAAAGTCCTGTCATAGCCTGAAAGCCAGCCAACAGGTAGGAAGCAAAGGAGAATTAATAAATGGCTGACTCTCAGCACAGAAAGAAGTTAACAGCGGTGTGCCCCAGGGAGCTGTTCTGAGACTTACACTGTTCCATGTATTTATTAACGACCTAGAGGAGACGGAAAAAATGCTGATGGCAGGAAATTATGTAGGTTAGTCAAGATGAAACAGCACTGTGCAAAGTTCCAAAGCAGCCTAGCAAAACTAACCTGGAGGTTAATCTTCCTGCATATTTAAATAACGCCTGCGTACCTTCATGGAAGACAAAATGCATATACACTTTTAAGGTTTACAGTTTATCTCTTTAAAATGTGTTCACTACCATGGCTAGTGCAAGTAAGGTGCTGAGTCTTATTTTAATTTCCATAAACTCTGTACATAACATAACTTGTATGTTTACATATTTTGTAAATAAATTTGCAACATTTATGTTGATCAAAATTCTGATACAAAACTTCAACAAAAGGAAAACCAGATATAATACTTTCAGACAGAGCTAAATGCAATAGAAGAAAGACTACAATAGAAAAATGTGTATTATAATACTAATAAGTAAACTAGAGATTTGGTATCCTTACAAATTCAATTTTGGTGACTTCCTCCAAAAAGTCAGGGAATTTCCAGAACCACACACTGCTTTTGATAAAAAGTTCATGAGCAAAATGCTGCCATGTAAGGATACAATTAAAAGAAAATGCTACTTTTAAAACAGGACAACTTGAAAAAGATATAAGCCTAATGACATGCTCAAAATATTCTTAACACCCATTGAAAGGTCTTTAGAAAGATCCAAAAAGCACCTCTGCTGTTCTCATTTTATTAAATTACTGAAAAACAGGTGTAGGACCAAAAAGAAATAACAGTGAAAAATAAAAAAGGTTTGCTAGGTTAAATCCACTAGTAAGGATTATTGTCAACTCTGAAGTATTGCAGAAAGCCCTCAAAATATTTTTCAGGCAATTCATTACATGAAAATGATTAAATTAGTAAATCTTAACATGTCCTATAGATGTACATTCAGTCAAGCAGAACAAGCAGAATATCCTGATTATACCTATTTAGAAAATAATGGACTTGGACCTAGCTATTGTCCATGAAAAAGAAAAAAAAATCTCAGTAGTTACTAGATACTCATAAGCTTGAGTTTCAATGCTGATTTATTACAAATTTCAATATATATATAAGGATATTTAAAAAAGATAAAATCTCATGCTATATACTTGTGCACACACCCATTTATTTATTTATTTGTTTGTTTAGCAAGCCCATGCTCTCTGTTTTTTCTCTTAAAAAGGAAACAAGAAATCCTACAGATAGAAAAAAAGATAAATGTACTTCATATAAGGAGCAGCTCAACAGACTGACAATTTTCAAATTGGAAAAAAAATACTGTAAAAATGCCATGGAATGTGTAAACATTTGGTGGTATGCAGGAAGTGAACTACAAAGTGAGGTTTTTGCTTTATTCTTTCCAACATTCACTAATAACATAGGTATTCAGTGCAGACCAAAAAGGTTTCAAGGTATTAAGGTTTCAAGGGAGTATGACTGTGTTTTCCTCTGCTCTCATTCACATCTTTACTCACCTGCTGTTCACTTCTGTGAGCATAGTAATAAGATGGATAAGCAATTTGATCTAGTATGAACACTCATACTTCTTATTAGGGAGGAAAAAAGCTTATGATCGAAGAATGCTGGGAAAATTACTAAAGAAATGACAACTTGGAGGCTAAAATTTGTACAAGATAGCATTAAAAAACAATAACCTGCCTCAAATAGACTTTCTGGGTTTTTAGTGCTAGAATATAAAAGTCAAATGCTGCTGTAATTAGCATCACAAAACCTACCCTCCTTAAATTAAAAGGTTTACTAATAATTTAAAACATACTCATACAAAAGGAATTACACATGACGACTTGAAGGCACCAGCACTTCAGCAAAAGATTCACATTTAGAAATCTGGTATTAAAGAAAAGGTTCTGTTACAACTCAAATTCTTTGTCTTGCATCGTACAGCCATTTTTACTAATAGCAGAACCATTGGTATGAAAGCCAACAGAGAAAGTCTAAAACACTGCCAAATTAGAGTGCAGTGACTTATACCTACTCTGCAATAGTCTGAATAGCTGCAGAGTAATTGAGCATTAAGACCTGATTTACTGTGAGAAAAAGGGGATAGAAAATGCCCAATTATTTAATGACCTTTTCTAACCTCACTCCAAAGGGGAAATAAATAAATAAATAAAACATTCAGGATGCAACAGGAATAATTAAACAATACTCTTACACAAAACTAGTGGGGGAAGAGAGCTCTCTAATTTAGACAATAATTAAAAAGAACACATTTCACTGTAAAAGCAAGAAAGTAAATGAAATTAACTCTTGGAACGTATTGACCCCAACAGTTTGGTAAGAGTAGCAACAGAGATAAGAACAACATCCATAACTGTACTCAAATAAAATACAGCTACAAAGGGTATCAATACTCAAGTTCCAGGATTTTTTAAAATAACCTCTAGGCAAGTCTACATTCAGCTATAAAATCACAGATTTTCGCACAAGTCTTTCTATAACTTTACTCACTTTTAGAGGAAAAATATTCCCACATAAGTAGACAGCAAAATTTTAAACAAACTTTTAAAGTAACCCTTACTGGTTCCAGTATACCAGTTTCAAAATCAACATAAGAAGTATTTTATGTTTTATCAAAATGTTCAGGTAATAGTTCAAAGAGTCACAGATTCTAAGCAGAGAAGACTCCAACTGCTTTGTTCCTTAATAAAATCAAAATGAAGCTGTTTGGAAGCAAAGTAGCATTCAGGAAGGTATCTGTAAACCAGAAGAGTGATGAAGGGGTGAAAATCTTGCTGCTTTAGTAAGAGAAAAGCAGCACTGTGATTAAAAACACCTGAAGATATCTTACGTGTCATGACATTTTTCTTTATTACAGTTCTTCCTCTTGTTCACTTAATAATAAAGTATCTTATAACTACAGTCATGGACAAGGTGCATGCCAAATACTTCAGCCAAAGCACTCTTTTTTATAAATGACTGGACAAGGTTTCCTGTTTAAGAGTAACGTGGGGCTATGATAGAATCACAGAAAGCTCAGCAGTAATCACTCACAGCAAAGATACCGGAAATAAAGCACACACACGTGAAATCCACATTCCCAGATTACTAACCACAGATACATGCGCTAAGAAGCTCTTACTCCTGTAATTTTTCTTCCATGGAGTAATTTTTCAATCTGATGAACAACCAAGATGACTCACAGCAATCCACTTATTATAGAATGTCTCTAAATATTCAAGCACACCAACAAACATTTAACACAGTAACTGTGTTCACACACAAAAGAGAGTAACAGTTCAGGTAAAATTATGGAGATTATCCTGGAAGGTATCAAAAAACACCTGAAGAACAACACAGTCATCTGTCACAGCCAACACACCTTCATGAGGGGGAAAAGGCGTACTTGTCAGAATTACTTCCTTGTACAATAAGGTGACCTATCCAGTTGATGGAGGAGTGTAAGTTCATGGGATCCTTTTGGATTTCAATAAAGCTTTTGATACTGTCTCTGGCAGGATCCTTCTGAACAAAATGTCCAGCACACAGCTGGATAAACACACAATGTGATGAGTGAGCAACTGTCTCATGGGTCAGGCACAAAGGGTTACAGTGAAAGGGGTGACATCAGAGTGTGACCTGTCACTAGTGGGGTTCCACAGGGCTCCATCCTTGGGCCTGTGCTCTTCAACATCTTCTTAAAGGACTTGGACACAGGACTGAAAGGGATACCAGGTTTGCAAAGGACACTAAATTGGGAAGAGCTTTTAACTCCCACAAAAGCAGAGAGGCCCTGCAGAAAGACTAAGACAAATTAGAGAGGTGGGCAATGACCAACCATATGAAGTTCAACAAGGACAAGTGCCAGATTCTGCATGTGGGCTGGGGCAACCCTGGATGTATGGACAGACTGGGAATGAGATGCTGGGAAGCAGAGCTGTGAAAAGGGACCTGGGGGTCCTGGTCAATGGCAAGTTGAACACAAGCCAGCAGTACCCTAGCAGCCAGGAGAAACAACCCTGTCCTGAGGGGCATCAGGCACAGCATGGCCATCTGGGCAAGGGAGAGCATTGTCCTCTCTGCTCTGCAGTAGGGTGGCCTCACCTTGAGTGCTAGGGGAAGCTTTGGGTGCCACAACAAAAAAAAATAGGATATAAAGCTATTAGAACGCATCCTGAGAAGGGCTGTCAAGATGAGGATGGGTCTGGGAGGAAGCCTTATGAGGAGCAGCTGAGGTCACCTGGTCTGTTCAGCCTGAAGAAGAGGAAACGGAGGGGAGATCTCATTGTGGTCTACAGATTGCTCACAAGGTGAAGCGGTGGGGCAGACACTGATATCTTCTCACTGGTGAATGGCCATCCTAAAAGGGAATGGCCTGAAGCTGTGTCAGAAGATGCTTAGGTGGATATTAGGAAAAGGTTCTTCACCCACAACTGGAACATGCTGCCCAGGGAAGTGGTTACAGAACCATGCCTGACAGAGTTCAAGCATTTGGACAGTGCTGTCGGGGACATGTCTGATTCTCCTGTAGGACCAGAAGTTTGACTTCAATGATCCTTGTGAATTCCTTCCAACTCTGGATATTCTATGATTCTATGAATAATAATCATCTTTAGTATACTGCACTCTATGTTCTTATTTGCAATTTTTAAGAACAGTCAGCTGTAAAGTAAGTTTTCCATCTTAGCTGAGTCTTTTAGCATTGTCTAATCACTTCCAAATAATAAGGCCCACAGCTCCTAATTAAAAAGGGACTGTGCACAGTCTTTTTTGCTCACAAACTTCACTCAAGAAAGCACTCAGGTCTAACTAACAAAATTTCTGAAATCAAAACTTTACACATTTTTCTATTAGTGAAGACTATATCCTTGACTAAGCAAGCTTTATACCCCTGCAAAATAGGCATATAAAACTTTCAGCTGGTTTTGATTATGGATATTCTGCAATTATTCATTTGATAAATACATAAAGAAATCTAACATATTAATTGTTGTGCCTCTATTAACTCAAAATAGCTTGGATTTTAAAAATGGCTCTCCATTTATAATGGATTCATAAGCAAACTTATCACATCATTGGAAACACTACTCAAAAAAAAAAAAGAGGGAAAAAAAGTCTAAAGCATCAGCAGTTTCTGAACACCACCATCATCAATCTTTCTAAAAATGTGAAATTGTGATGCAAAGAAAAAGACATAAAATTATAAGCAGAAATTTTAGTTCATATGTTTTCCAAGCCATCCTAGCTATCCAAGGGCATACCTGTGACACTGTTACTAACCTTACTAACCTTACTGAGATGGACTTAGGCAGCCCTGTTTTCTATCAAAGTATTTTATGATATATTTACAGGAAGTTCTAGTTCATTGGTGCAATATAACAACACTATAATAATTATTCAAAAAACCAAAATTCTATAGGCAAGATTCATAGTTTTACTAAGTCTGCATAATAAAGAAAGAATAGAAACAGGTCATTTGAGGGTAATTTATACATTATTTTTTGTTTTATTCAGGCAGCCGCTTCAAAATACTCAAGTTATTTTCTGAAGCCCTGACACCAAATGCCTGTTAGTTCATTTGTGCTACTTTTACAGGGAATACAAATCAGCCTAGCACACAAAAAGTCTTACACTATTTCAGTCTTCAATATAATAGTCTTTTATATGGCACTCTCCATGTTTTGAATCAACAGCTACATTTTTAAAAATTATACCAGAACGTGAGCACAGATACCACCATGGTCCTTGCTGAATGTGTTTCCTAGCTAGGCAGAGAGCAAGCCAATGCTACAGTGTTTGAACACTTGAGACCTTAACCTCATTGCTTAATAACTACATAATGCACCTCGTATGGCAACTGCTCACAGTGCAGGCAGTGAGGGCAACTGGGAAAATGTGTTGCATCACTCTGTTTGGGACCACCAATGTGGTCTTTAGACAACATCCTGCTTTCAGGAGAACACAACTGAAAACAGCTCTCTAATTAGCATCAGACAGGCACAAGCTTGAGCAGAAAGACAAGGGTCAAACAGACTGAAGAGCAGGTCAAGCCACCAAAACTCTATGGGACAATACAGAAGCTACAGGGCAGCAGAGCTTCTCATCTGTGTAGACAATAAGCTATGCTAAAATCTCTAAACTCTCCTCCTCTCTCTCACTGCCTTACCCTCCATAAAGGGGAAAGGAAAATTAAATGGCTCTGTTGTTACTCTGACATGATCGCTAACTTGCAGTTACAATTTCCTGAAAAAAACACAAATAAACAGAGGCCAAGTGCACATCACTCCCAGCCAAAAATATTTATGTTATATTTAAGGGCCCAATTAGCTGAGCATTAAGAAAGTAGAGATATTCCCTAAAAAATTTCACACTTTATATAGAGGATAAAAAATATACAGAAACATTTCTGTAAGGAATCAATCATACCTATTCAATGACTCTGATTTATTTAATTACAAGGACTGATGCTTTAATTTATTTTTTTTTAAATGTAGTAATTTAGGTTCAGAAGGTTGTTTCTCAAAAGCAAAATTACTACTGATTGCTGCTCCTAAGTAAATGCTCCTCATCCCTGAAGAGATTCTTCAGTGAGACAACATACTTCAAACTTTATATGTCTACCTTTGAGAAATTAGCACTCATCCAACTATTTTCAACAACAGCTTTAAATGAGTCATACCCAGATTGCCTGGTTTTTTCCACTGGTTTTCAAAGGAGTCCAGAATCCTAGCTTAGATGCTAACATATACATTGAAGCTCTGTTGCTGGTGGACTTTTTCCTTTCAAATTTCATGTAAAATTGAGGTACGTTATCTGGTTTTGCTAAACTATTACAACTGGGACATTTCATAAACTTCACATCTTCCTTTAACTTTGATGAAATGCTCGTCCTTTTTCAAAATTTCCCTGTGGAAAAAAAATTTAAAAAGGTGGGGGGGAAGTGTTGCTCTCATCAGAGAACTAAATTTACCTGCAGCTGCTTTGCTCAGGAACAAGCTGTCATCAGCCAGCAAGACCATCACTTCTCATTGCTTCCCTGGCATCAAGTCAAACTTCTCTAAGCCCAAAGGGCCAAACCTCAATATAATGCATAGCAAAGGCAGGAAATGGCTATGGGAAATGAGTGTATGCTGGAGAGATGTGGAGGGCAAAAACCAGGTTTACACAGAGGGGAAGACAAAGGGAGACAGTAGGAGAGCAAGGGAAGAGCTAGACCAGTGATAGGCACAGGAATGCAGGGCATCAAAAAAAACCCTGAATAGAAAATGAAATGACATACCAAAGATATTACAAGCCCTGTTGTTTTTGATGTTTTGTAGTGGCTATTATAAGATGTAGAATAAAAATTATCATCCATGTGTTAACTGGAGAGGGTAAAAAAAAAACCCCAAAACAAAAAAAATCAACAAAAAACTTCCACCAAGGACTCCACAGCCTTCTCCTAATCAGTTAAGGAACTCTGCCAAAATGTGATGAATAAATAGCAAGACATCATGTAATTGTTTTATTTAACGAGGTATACACTGCATTGCTAGTCCCATAAGCCATCTACTTATAAACAAATAGGAAAAAATTATTTTAGGTTAAAAAGATATAATGTGTTTTTAAAAGTACTTCCACATTTTGGAACACTTCAAGAACTATCACTCAGTATGTTTTCCAGAATAATTGACTAAATGAGGAGACCACTAAAAATATAAGAGTAAGAGTAAACAGGTGGCCACTGTTCCAAAGACAGTAGAAGGATACACATGAATGGAGACAGAGCTCCATGACCAAGAGGAATTAACCAAAACATTAAGATAATTCTAAAACACTAAATTCACAGAGGGAGATGAGAAATTAAGCCTTGGAAAGATGAAAGAAAGGCTTGCTTTTAAGAGTCAAATCTGAAGTCATCATTCAAATAAAATTAATGTTGAAGAGAGAATTCAGAGAAAGTCAATATATGACCTGACTAAATATTGTAGGCTTCGGTCTACTTCAAAACCTAAAAATTTAGGGCAACAGATGTTCCAGAATAATATAGGTCAGGAACAGCAGTTCAGCATGTTAAAATAAATCACTGCTTTCACATATGAGTGTTGTTTACAGATAGATTAATTGGAAAGGGAATAACCTTCCTAAACAGAACAATCCAATGGGACCACTTCTAAAATACACCTGTATATTAACTGTTTACTAACTGGCATATTTTCTATATTACATATTTTAACTACAGTGAATGCTCAAGAGATGGTAACATTTAAATGCAAATCCATATTCCTACTGGTTCAAGCTGAGAATTTAAGAAACACCTGCTATGTTTTAGGAGTGACAACTAATATGGTGCCTGACTTTCACAAAATTTTCTTCCAAGAAAGGAGAAAAAAACCCAAGTCTTGTTGAGCTTGTAGTACTACATACGCCCAATACATGCCGTACTTATGTGTTAAACATCATATGTATTAACATGCATTTAGTCCTCATTTCAGTCATAGACAAGAATTTTAAAGAAGTCACTAACATTTCAGATTTTGGAGTACATTTTTGTCTTAAAAAACAAAGTTGTTTTTTCAAATGCAATTTGTTTTTAATGGCTTTTCTTTAAAGAGCAGTTTTGAACATAATGGGGTAAAAAATATTTTCTTTCTCCTTGCTTATGTGCAGTATCGCACTACGCTGCTTTAAAGAATGGAGGAGACTTTAAACCTCAGGGAAATCTCTTTTCCTGAACCAGTTTGGGGGAAGGGCTGCTTGAATTTGCTTTTCCATTTGGAGGTTCTCTCCCAAATCTGTCCTAAACTGAGACACCCATCTAACTTCTCTTTTCAAGGTCTATCATTTAAGTGAAAAAACTAATTATTTTGAAGCTTCAAGAGACTTACTTTCATGAATCTTTAATGATGAGTTCAGCAAAACTGAGGGGGGAGAAAAGACAGAGAATAGAGGTGGAGATTAACTATAGCATTATCTAAGAAAAGCAAGTAGCAAGTTGTGTTAAATATTTCAATCAAACAAATTAAAGAACAAATGTTGTAACAGGAGAATATCCGCTCTAGTTTAAGCAATTCATCAGCACCTTAAAAAACAGCACTTTGGGTTATGACTGAAAAGAAAGATCATTGATTTTAAAATTAACTTCAGAAATTGTCGTTTAATGATTGCAGTCTGGTAAGGAGGGATGGGATCCACCTGCCTAAAAAGGGCAAGAGACTCTGGCAGCCAGCTGGGCAGAGTGGTGAGAGGGGCTTTAAACTGAAGAACTTGGGGGCTGACCTACTACAGAACAGCTCCATAAGAAAGGACTTGGGAGTCCTGGAGGACGACAAGGTGATCGTGAGCCCGCAGTGCCCCTGTGGCCAGGAGGGCCAGTGGTACCCTGGGGTGCATCAGAAGAGTGTGGTCAGCAGGTCAAGGGAGATGATTCTCCCCCTCTGCTCAGCCCTAATCAGGAATACTGGAGTATCTGGAAGATTGTTATCAGTAATTTTGGCCTCCACAGTTCAAGGAGCTGATAGAAAGGATCCAGCAGAAGCCACAAAGACGATGAGGGCTCTGGAGCATCTCTCCTGTCTGAGAACACTGTCAGAAGAGACTGAGGGAGCTGGGCATGTTTAGTCTAGAGAAAACTGAGACAAGATCTCATCAGTGTATTTAAGTATTTCAAAGGCTGCTGCCAAGAGGGTTGTGATGGACTCTTTTCAGTGGTGTGCAGCAACAGGACAAGTAGCAATGGCTGTTAACTACAACACATGAAGTCCTTCCTCAACCTGAGGAAGGCCTTTACACTGAGGGTGGCAGAGCACCGCACAGACTGCCCAGAGAGGTTTTGGAGTCTCCCTCTCTTGAGACAAATCAACCCACCTGGATGAGTTTCTGTTTATCCTGCTCTAGATGACCCTGCCTTGGCAGGGGGGTTAGACTAGATATCTCCAGAGGTCCCTTCCACCCCACTTACTCTGTGGTTCTGTGAAATAAGCCTATCAACAAAAAGGAAAACTATTTTCTTTATAATTGTTTTTCCCATTTTCTACTACTTGACAGAAGTGACCATGTTTATGGTTAAGTGTAATTTGGAAACCTACAAATTTGCTCTAATTTTGTTGGTGAATTCACTTACCTACACCTCCACTAAAAAACATGACACTACATTCACATTCTGGCCTACAGCTCTGTATGGTTTAGTTTTATGCTTTTGGAGGAATTAAAGCAAATGTATTGTTTTATGCTGAGCTGAAGTTTTACTGCGCAGGGCCTACATTTAACATATCTAATAACCCCAAAATTCATTTTTTTTTCTTAAAAAAGATTTATGGAAGAAAAACTTTTGAGACAACATGCTTAAAGCCTTAATGTAATTCATTTATTTGAGAAGGATTCATTTAGGACACGCCTTTAACTAAAGGATTCCTCATCTAATCATACAAAACAAAATGCAATCTTTCTGTTTGTTAAGTTACATACAAAAACATATTTACAATATTATTCCACAGCTGGCAAAAGCACAGTTTGGACAAGAGTTGAGAATTTTGCTAAGCCAGACTTGAATACTTTGGGTTTCATACAGAAAAATCACAGGTAGCAACATACCCCAACTTCTCTAACAACAGCTTGATCCCATAAGGCCATTCCTCACTGACTTCAGTATAGAAAAGCTCTGAGGTACTAAGGAATAAGTGGCCAAAATTATTTCACACCTGTAGAGCTACGGGAATCCTGACATAAGGAATTGTGGAATATGTATTTATTCATCTCCTTTTCCTTCCTCCTTCCAAATGAGACAGTTTAATCATTACCTGATACATCACAACCAGCTGGAATTTGATGCTATTCCCAGCACTGATCAATCAGGACCTTGACATTAGATGGATACATTGAAGCCCAGAACATTTTTAAGTGTAGGCTTCAGTTCATATGGAGCTGGCAAAGGTTTCACTCCCCCCCTATTGTTCACCAATCCATAGAGAGTCCTTACAGATGCTGAAAGTTATACTGCAGAAACCAAACCTTTAAAAGAGCAAAAACAGAATGGGATTGAATGAAGCTGCAAACCGGAGTGAAGACAGCCTTTAGCAAGATCCTCTAAAAGGGAAAAACAGGCTTAGTATTTTGTAATGACTTAAAAAAACCCTCCACAAGTTTGAGACTTTTCTTGCAAAGGTCTTCACAAATCTGGATAGAAGCCTGCTTTGCACAAGCAAGCTGAATTCCAGAATACTGACTGTAGCACTTCTTCACTCCTCGCCTGCCAGTTTGCTGACTGTCAGTGTAATTTCTTCTGAAACATAGCTCTGCTTGCAAAATGCAATTCAAATGACTGCAAGGGTATTCTTTCTTTCAGAGAAGCCACCACATACTGTAATAAATATCTATACTGTCCTCTACAAAACTATTTGTTTTAACATGTTCACTTATTAAGGTGAGGGGGAAATGGATGCCATCCAGAAACTTAGTGAGAATAGTTAGAACTTAGTTGGACTGTGGTTTTTAAGGTCTCCTTACAGTGTCTTCAGTAGGGCACCCAAATCACACATTGGCTGCTTATAGATTCAACTCTGGAAGCCACTAGTGGAGTTTTGCAGCGCCCTGGCAAGAATGGCTCAATTCTTTCCTCCCTCATATGAAGCAGAGTGTTAATTTGGTTCCTATACTGCTGTTGCAAAGAAGGACCTGGGACAGATGAAGACACAGTAAAGGCAGGTGCTGTGCAAGCAAAAGAAAGCTTTGCCAGTATCACTCATGTCCTATCCACAACTACCCATCGGTTCCAGCGCCGAGTCTCTGCAGAAGACAGGTTGCCAATGTTGTCACATCGTGTGATATTTCTCTGATGCAGACAAACGTCCTCAGAGCAGAAAGGATGAATCCCATAAACTTCATCTCACTTGTGAGTCATGCCAGAATGTACATTAAGAATAAATAAATAATAATAATTTAAAAAGCAGCTGTTCAATGCTGAAAACTGTAACAGGAATTTTTATTTCCTTTCCCTTCTGCACCACTCCAAAAACCAGAGAAAAGTCCAACTGGAAAGAGCAAAGAGGACTTCCATTTTCTCACACTTGTTTAAACTACACAAACAGCTCTAGCTGGCAAACCTACAAGAACCTTAAACCACACATAACCAAAAGCAAAAAAATAAAATCTACATTTCAAAGGGAAGACAAGCTATTATTATAAAACAATAATAATAAAGCCCTTGCACTTTGGAGACAAGATTAGAGTCCAGTCTCAGAGTCATATATGATTATGGTTATTAAAAAATAGTTTCTCAGAGTATTATTAGAGGAAAAAGCAGGCACTCCATCCCATGTCAGTATTTCATATTTATTCCCCTCATAAGAGATTGGTGTTTGACAGAAAATTCTGCATCTCACCATTTTCACTGAAAGCTGGGGGAGATACACATTATTCCCTTCTTTTGCATTCCATATCCCACAAGACTTTCTACTTTAAGCTACTGAGCAGTTCCAACAGGAACTTTAAGTGTCTTTAAGTGCTTCATTGCTCAACAACATCAGCTGGGTTTAAAGAGAAAATAAACAAAAGGTAAAATTCTTGCTGAGACTCTAGAGAAAAGAAATTTTGTTTCATTTTGAATCATCAAAAATACAAGAATTCTACTTTACATCTCAGATGCCATGGTATACCAGGGAGACTATTGCTCATCATCCTCATGACCAGGTAAAAGATTTTCCGTCTGTCCTTCCTTCCTTCCTGCTCTCCTTTTCATGTCTTCCCAGGCATGTCAGTTTGAGCTCTCAGTTTAACAAAATAAACAGAAACAATTACATCCTTCTTCACCATCATGAATCTCTGAGGTTTTATCCTAATGCCATCTGCTCTGGCCTGGGTAAGAACAATTTCCAAAAGTAAAATAAACTGTGAATGACACCCATCCATGCTCAAACTCCAGCATTTCCTCAAACAAGCAGAACAGGGTTGATGCTGGCTATTGCAATGGCAGATCAGTGGGAAATGTTGACACCAGCAGTCAGGACATTTTAGTGAGTATATTACAAAGAGAAGAGAGTTTTTTTGCTTTAGTGGTGATCCATGCCTCAAAACCAGAAACAGGGATCCAGAGCTGAAATACTGAAACTGTAGGGACATTCCAATAAGCTCTTCTCCTACCCTGACAAGTTCCTTCCTTCCCAGCCTCTTTTAGCGGGCTCACGTGCACAACCTTTACCTGAAGTTCACTTACGTCGGTAGTTCCAGGAGGAGCACTCTCCTGTTTCACTCAAACTCTATCTCAGTGCAAAAAGAAGAAGGTCATTTCCAACTTTTCACTCTCTAAGTGAAGGCACAGCTTCAGTAAACTTGAGCAAACATTACTCTCCTCCTTTTTCTCACAAGCAAGTGGCACACAATACCAATGACAATGCAATATATGTAGCTACATGCTGCTTTTTATGCTTAAAACCACCATATCTATGGATCCAATGAAGAAAAAGCAGGAAGCATTCCAACATTAAAACGGTCCCTACGTGGTTTTGTAGCATGCTAGCATCAATTAGCCTTAGTTCACATTCCCCAAAATGCCTTTTCTGACAGAAAGAAGACTAGAACATGGTTGCTCATGACATCACCATGAAACTATGATGTAGTAACTATCAAAACAGAATAACAGATATCCCCAGGAGTAGATCATAGGGCAGACACTTAAGAGTACAGTTGCTTTATTCCTGGAATATGGATTTCTTGATAAACTTTAAAGTTTGTGTCCTATTTTCCAAGCAAATTATTACACTGTATATCACACCTGAGCTAGGGAAAGTAAGCAAGCAGGCAAAAGACAGCAAGGAACATATCCAGTGATAGTGTGAAAGCTGGCAATATTGTAGATAACTTAACACAGCTAAGAGACTACTGACCGCACAGAACTAATATGCATGTGAAGTCCAGCCAAAACACTGTCAAAATTGCAAGTGCTGATGTGCCAGAGCTGGAAGAAAAAGCAAGAACAAGTTATCAGTTGATTAAAAGTTAAAGTCATCACTGTATAAGCTACTCTGGAGAGAACACAGGGGTTCAGCTCTTGAGAACAGCTTGAAAAGCACTTCTATGCTTAAGAAAATAACAATTAGACTTGAGAAACACTCAATACCCCTGTGCAATTGGCAGATAGCAAGATGGCATGTCAACCAAAGAAAGAAAAAAAAAAAGTGTTTAATTTGTATTAACATTTTTCTCTTAGTTAACTTAAATTTTCCCTAGGGGTCTACACAGGAAAAATAGCATACAACACTGAGTCAATGAAGAGCACTCAAACTTATTAGAAGCAAACAAGCTGGAGGTAAATCACATTTAGAGTGCTTTTCTTGAAAATGTTTCCTCTAATTTTAAGTAGTTAGTTCTCACCTTTCTTCCATTCAGCAGGCACAACGAACAAGAATGTGTCTACAGCAACAGCAGTGCTGAACAAGAAAGCAACAATACTAACTTTGAAGCTGCAGAGCTGTCTGGATATGCTCTTGATGACTATCACAGTAACAGCACTGGCAAAAGGTGCCAAGATTCATTCTCTGGGGTAATTGGTTGGAATTAGGCCCTGGTTAAAGTTGAAGAGAATCTGTTGACCACTGCTCAGACTATAAAACAACACATTTCACAAAACAAAACCACCAAACTTTTCTGCAAAAGCCAGCAGCATAACAGACCCACCAGTAAAAATCACATATACAACAAACAGTTAAGCCACTGGCACTCTGTTGGACATCACGGTTATCTGCTATTCTGGAAAGAGAAGGTACAGAAAAAGTGCATCAACAATGAAAGAAATGTGGGACATGGATTATCATGATGATCATAACATCACCTTGGATATCTTCTACTTTGTATTATGAATTATCCTTACCCTTCAAATACCCCTAGTAAATCAGACAGCTTAGCTGCTGGCACATGCACACAAACCTCACATGCAAGATTTCACAGCACAACACACTGAAGCCTCTCCAATAGTTTCTTAAATATTAGAGTTCTACAGTTAAGAGGAACAAAGTATTCCTGAATTTACTATTTGTTTCTATAGATGTTCGTATAATAAATACACACATCAAATCCATTGCACATGGGGAAAAGAGCCAGTAAACCCACTTTAAATGAAAAAGGGATTTTTGCATATTTTACCAGAAATACAATTTTACATGGCTTGAGAAGTTTAAACATTTCACTACTTCCTAGAACTCAAGCTACAGCTAGACTTGTAGTGGGGAATTTTATTAACTGGTAAACTAACATGGTATTGTTAAGCTCCTCTGTAATATTTCCTTTGAAATATTTTGTATATATTAACAAAACAATTTATATACTGATAGCTACAGAAAGCAACTATTAAGCAAAGCAATGTCTATCTCAGTCCTAAATTGCTGTTCATTAGGCACAATTAAACATTCATGCCAATCTAACAAGATTACTGCCTGGGATCACAGATCATCAAACTGCAGGAGGTATTTCCAGAGGTTCAGTAATGTCTTTCCTTTCCATGGTACAATTGGTTCTACTATATATATATATATATATATATATATTCCACTATATTGGTTCCACTCAGCTACTTAAGATATACAATTTGTTTTTCCAGAGTTCCAGGATTAAGAGTTGTGATGGACAACTGGAATGGTGAGGGATTTTGCTCTGAGACAACACAACTCTGCTCTACCTCCACATTACCTGCAAGAAAATCCTCCCCTCAACTTTAAGTGATAAGTGATTTCGTTTGTGGTTGGTACAGCTTTCTCAACAGATTCTTTTCTTAAAGGGGTTTACAAAAGAAGATCCATTAACAGAATTTAATTAACTCATTTAACAAATCTGACCTTGTGGCTGCTTACACCCTGCCCCCACCCCCTCTTCCCCTGAACTTGTATTTTGCATATTATGCCCCAGAGCATACTGAAAAGAGTCCAGTGTTCCATTCATATTTTTCTTCTGGACAACACAGAATCCAGAAATCACAGCACTTTGTGAATTCATAAGGTCTGATATTGATTAAGCAAAAATCAACCTCACTGTATGAGAGGTCCCTAGAGAAGAAGTAAATAGTTCCAATTTTTTGTCCTAAATGCAATTCAGACTAGGTGAATTTGATCACAAGGAAATCTGAAAGAAAGACTGCAACCCTAAGAAGAAAAATTAATTGGCAAGTTTCTTGTGCATGCAAGTAGAGTAGGCCTATAATAAAGCTGCAAGATGAGAAATGTTTGCATGGCTGAATTACAGATCATATCCAGAATTCCCAAGACACCATAAAAAGCAGATTGCATGAAAGTAAGGTAAGGTAAGATATGAGGTTTAAGTCTATTTGGGGTTTTTCTGTGTGGGGAGAGGGGCAAGGATTTTTTTTAACTTTTTGCAAGTAGGCAAGTGAAAATTCATTCTGTTTCACTAACAACATTGATGCATTTGCAGCTGCCTATATTTCATTACATGATCCTCAAAGAGGAAAAAACTGTCTACAACAGTATGTTCAGCATTATATCTTTTGATTTGCAGCTCTTCAGCACACAGGAAGAAGTTTTGATTCTTATTGTTTCTGCAAGCCAGTTCCTCTGAATTTAGTCCGAGGACATGAAGATGTCCTAATTACTTTTATGTTGATTCCTCCTTATTAATTTAGTAACAGCAAGGAGTGTCACTTGCATTCAAAGTTTCAGATACACTGTATATAGATCAAAAGACATCACTGTAATATGCAATATGCTTTGAAATTTAAATATCAGCACAAATTGGATTTATTTCTCTAAATGAGAGAAGCTGTGACAACTTCTACATGATCAACATGAAGCTTCAAAATTTTAGTTTCCTCTACCATAAAAATCATTTCCATAACTCTCACCCTTATCTCCTTTTCAAGTTCTGACATTTCTTTCAACTTTGTGATGTCTAACAAGGTTGATCTGAGGAATTTTCCTATAAGTGAAGTAATCCGGTGAATACCTTTCTGGTTTTTTCCTTTTTTTAACCAACAAAGCTAAGAAAAAAGAATACCTCTCAGTCTAGAAATACTGACTAGACACAAGCTCCCTCTCTCTACTTTACTCAAGCTTAAGCCATGAGGAGGTATAACCTAAGTATATGACAGTCTTTCAGGCAGCAAGGCTCAGCCTGGCCTGGTGAGCACTCACCTCTCACAAAGCCTGTTCAGCACTCACCCCTCTCTGCAAAGCACACATGATGAAGACTTAAATCTTTGGGGCTTGAACCCAAGCTCTGATGAGATCTTCCCAAACAGTATGATACTGCTCTTCCCTGGATCCTATTATACCAACATAATTTTTCAGATTTATAATTACTGCAAGAAGCCTAAACCTGAAATAAGGCTGCTGGTGCAATCTTTCCCTGGAATTCACTTGCTCCCACTGTTTACAATACTTGAACATCAGCTCTGAATTCAGCAAGATTGTTTTCCCTGAAGCAAGTTCAAAGTTTCAGCCATTCTATCTGATATTTAATCTTACTCATTAAGTGAACAGGCATTTAACCTGTGCCTTGGACTTACATAAGACTTTCTGTTGTAAAAAAGTATAAAACAATATTGATTAGTATTTCAGAAAAACAAAGAAATGCTCCTTCTCTGAGATTACGAAACAGAAAAGTTAAAACACCTGAAGAAACTACCATTCTCAGAGGGAAAACCTTGTGCAGTCTTAACAGACTGCACACTCACTACACATATATTATCCATTCCCATTGTACCTTTTTTCCATTACAATTATATATTCTTTTAAAACCTGCTGTACACAAGCACATCATTATAACATGTAAATCCTTTTGCTGCCAGCTTCATTAATGTGGGCGAGATGTAATAAATAATGCTGCTTTCCTCATTTGCTAAATGAAGAGCATTGAAATAATCCACAGAGAGAAAAAGAAGCAGGAATTGGAAACCAAACAACTTAAGTCTCCTTTTGAACACATACATTTAGCATTAATAAGTGAGGATGTAAGGCAGGTATATATATCTGGCAATAAAATTAAAATTGGTCCAAATACAACCTAAGTTTTAATTCTCAATAGTCTTTCACAAAAGCACACATGGGAAAACTGAATGTAGCAGCACGCTACAGTGAATGTGCACACGCATTTTAATGATTCTGTCCTAATTTGCACACACATAGTTTGGAAGGGAAATAAAAGAGCATAAAGGCTTTTAAGTTTTGAAAAGATTGTACTTGAACCACATGTGTAAGAACTCTGAGAACGCCTGCTCTAGTGGAGTCTGCAGAAAGAATGAATTATTTCCTAGCCTGTTACTCCAGGATCTTAACATCCTATTGGAGAGCCTGTTTACACAATGCACACCAGAAGCTGACAAGTCTAAGGCTCAAAAGTTCAGAATATGCTTTTTGGGTATTTGCATAATAAATGTTCGTATTGTTTTGACAGAACTATTTTTTCCACATCCTAAATATAAAGCTAAAGCTGTTATATGATTTAATGTAGACAGGGACAAGACCTGTACATTCAACATCAACTTTCAAGTTGAAATATATATTGAAATACATACAGAAGATCATATTTTTTATTTGACATATCTTGCTTTCATTCTCAGATATGGCTAATATCAAGGGAGAGGGGTTTTGTAGGAGGTTACAAGCATGCTTCAAGATCTTTCCTTAAAACAACAAGGAACAGTTTAATTTGTGGACTCTTGGCAATAAGAAGTCAACAGCTGTAGAAAGCTCATTTCTTTTGAAACCCTACAGGCAAATGCTCTTGCAGCCTCCAAAAGCTACATCAAATCATCCAAACTGTTAGCAAGATGTTGTAGTCAAAGAAAACTTGCTTATACTCGAAAAAGCTCAACATATGTAATTCAACTCTTGTGTCAATATGAAACAATCCACTATTCCATCCAATATTTTCAGGAAGCATTAGTATACACACATTCTTCAAGTAATTACTTAGCAAAGATGTTTGTGCAAATCATGCAAAATGGAGAGGAACTGTAGCAAGCTCAGAGTTCTGTTTACTTGTAAACTTTAGAATGTATTGCACAATAACAAACCAGAAACTTTTAAGGCGTTAAATACTGTAATAATAAACTATCCACTTTTATTTTTTGCACTAAAAAACCAAAATATCTATATTACCTATATCACTGCAGGAACTTGTTTCAAAAAGTCAGAGCAAAGCCTGCTAGCTTTATCTGGAAGAAAAGCAGCCTTCAGTCCAACAGGAGGCACATCATGTTTAAATACATTTTAGAGGATGATTAAACAAATTCTTTGACCTCCAAAAATCAGAAATCAGACATTTTATTTTTTAAACTTTGAGATTAGCTATTAAAAAAGGTATATTCCCAAATTACAGAAAACAAAGCCTATACAAGCCAAATAGAGGGTAGCATCCATAAAACAGGAACAGATTGTCCATTTCATTTTATCAAATTATGTATGCCAGTAAGCCTCCCCATTCTAATGTTATAAAACAACACAAAAAAAAGGCCTCAAATCACTCTTCCTTCTATCCATGCTGAGATCTGCAAAATTATAATATTTCAAGAAAATCTGGGTCAGGAATCCTAAGGTTCAACACTCATAATTCAGGAGTAGCAATTACATCTACCGCAAGGCAGACTATGGTGCTATGAAGACAAACTTCACTTCTCTTGTCACCTGTCAATGCTTCAGTTTCACCGTTTGCTTTGGCTGACAGCTGACCTTGAGGTGCAATTATGTCTTCAAATTCTTTTTCTTTTTTAAATCTCAAAATACGTAGATACTCTGTCACCTATGCAAGCACCTTTTTTCAGATTCTTGTGCAATGCAGCACGGACCATGTACAGAAGTTAATTACCATAATAAAGAAACTGGTACCAATTTAAGAACAGAACCATATTGTATACCCAAACCTTACTGCACCTATGAGCTAGATTTCACATTCAAAAATATATAAATGGATAAATTCTCATTTATTTTTACTTTTTCCCACACAGGCCAAGCTACTCCATTGATCATTACGAAAACTATGGAACATAGTAGGAGAAATTCAGAGCATTTCCTCTAAATAGCATCTCTTCTGTACAGGGCCCTTTATGCCTTTCCTAAGTCATACAGGAAAAAAAAGTTCAGCTTACCTGTCCTGAATTTATTAGTGAGTTAAGTAAAAGGAACTAAGGATTTTCAGGTATGCACACTTCAGTATGAGGGGCAAACCAGAATTTCTACCCAAGACATTAAAGGAAGGTGACAACATTCAATGTTTCATTATGCCTCTTATTAAGAAGCCAGGGAGATTAATTAATTTAGACTAATAAGGAGGGGGGGGAGATTTCACCTTCCTCCAAAGCATGACCATCACAACTTTTGAGATGATGCTTTAATGTTTCCACTTACATTAAACTGATGTTCTCTGCTCAGGCGCTTAGTATCTTATCAAATCTCCACAGCCAAGTCATGACAAAACTCTTCCCCAAGTCAGACTGGCAGAGTGCCCCTGAGATTTATAGGTACATATTTCTCCACATCCTTATTTAACATGGTATATATGCTTACTAAGCAAAAGCCCCTGATGAAACAGACCATTTCAGAGATATTTCCCCCACCTCAGACTCATTTTTTTGAGGCTAATGGCTCATTCCCAACTCTTAAAACCCATAAGAGATGTACTCAATAGCTAAGAACATATGGTTTGTGGTTACATACTGGCATACGAAGCAGATGAATCCCTCTAGACCAGCCATGTACCACACGCTCTCAGAGTAGACACAATTCTAGCCAGATTTTTCCAACAAAAAAACCCAGCCACAAATTGTGGAGGTCATTTCAGTTCAACTGCTAAGTGAACAGCTCAGCTTTTAAGACTCAGCTGGCTCTGGACACTGTAGGCTTTACTCAGCCCCGCTTTTTCATCTTTTGGAGAACTCATTGTCCAGTTTGTATTGAATCAGATTAATGCCACATTAGAGCCTCACGGCATAAACCAGCTATGGGCCAAAAGTTACTGTCAAAAAAGTAAAATCCATAACTTCAGCATGGAAGTTGTTGTAGCCAGAAGACGCACGTTGATCCATCTAACCAAGTTACACAGCAAAAAGAAAATCTGACAGCAGCTATTTACTTATTGTCATGTGGGAAAATAAATAAATCACAGGATGAATTTGAGCACATTTTCTTAATTAAGAATTTAAAATGAGAAGCTATTTTAGAACTTCATTTTTTACAATGCTACTCAGAAACCTCACGCTATTTTTATTATTGTCTTTCAGTGTTCCTGGTGTCCAAAGACTGAGAAATAAATTATGCACTAGACTGTTTAGAACAGCAAAATGCTCAAAAATCCTTCACTAACACTGCTGATACTGAAAACTGTTTTTAACATTTGACTGACATCTTACTCAACTGTCAGTAAAATGCACAGTAAGAGTTAACCTATTCCATCAGTATGACTTGGAACAGTCTTTTGATTGTAGTTGTAATACTTTGCACATCTCCCAAATGAAGTAAATTACTAAGAATTACGAGTTTTACTAAGACACAATTTGTTAGGAGCATGAAATGTTTCCTATGCCTGTTTTCATTTCAGTCATTAAAGAGTATTTCTATACGCTGATAATGGTATCATGTTTCAGAGCAATGTATAATGACCCCTAGGCTTTATACTGCCATTCTCTAAGGGCTACCCTCCAGAGGGCCACAGTTCCAAAGGCAAAAATGTCTACATCACTCTTTAAAGCAATGCTCCTAAACTAGCTCTGAGCAGGTATTCTCCACAATGACAAAAATCAACCACACACTAGCTGAAGATCGGTGAAGGGTCAGCTCTAATAAGATAAACCATCACACAAGAATGTAACCAGGAATTTCTGCCTAGCCTTGAAGTGACCACATACTTAAATATCATCTCAGAATACTAAAAATACCTACAGCCTACATCCCACTTCTTCAGTTTTATGAAAGTAGGTATTTGCAATCTGAAATACACTGACCACTCTCTAAATCCACATCAAACATCTCCATACCCTCCTGATTAGCAGCATATTACCAATCTTTGATGGTCCTAGCAGTCACAGGAACCATGTCAGGATTACAAGGGTACACAGAATAGAAACTTGAAACCATTAAGTCCCAGGAATAAAACCCAGCAAGCACCACAAGTGCTTCAGGCAGAGCTGTTCTACAATGAATCACTAAAGAACAGAAAAGCTCTCCAGCAGCTAAACTTCCTCTAAACACACCGGCTGGAGTCATCTGCTCCAAAGAGCTGTATTTGCTGTTTCTTTTTTTTCCCCCATCTGTTTAAACAGTAGAATCTTGGAAAGGATATGATCAAATTGTGATTCCATGCTCATTTGAAAGAGGAAAGGCTTTCAGTGCTGGAGAATGAACTGAAAAAAGGGAGTATATTAAAAAGCTTATTCACTGTAATTATTTCTTTTTCTGTAAAATGATTACATACCGAAGTTTTGTTCTGTTTATATCATGTGAAATGTTGCAGAGGTACAAATTTGATGAACTAGGAGGCACGAAAGACATTTTTCATGACGTTGGACAAGACTTGCACAAATGATCTCACAAGTACCCAAGACACCCATTTTTAAGTCTGTGCTTTCTATTTTCTGATTACAGAAATATTTTTAGAGATCGATTACTATTAGCTGTCTTGAATTCCTTTCTTGCTATATGCATTTTAATGAAACATTTTTCATTTCAATTGAACTTAGACACATTGAGCAGCTGCAGGCTCCTTGACCAGCGAAGAACTGGCTCTAAACAGCTAAGAATGCTTGCAATCCCTTCAACCATTTGTACCATTTCAATTAGGATCAGAGGAAATACTCTTTAAATGTACACAGTCTTAACTGTATTTTCATGTCTTCTTCCCAGTGATCCAGCTCAGAGAGCAAGAACACCATTTATATTTACAACCAATGTGATTAGCTTCTACTTCAACGTGTACACTGGACTCCAAAGGGACTTAACATGGTTTGACATTAGTTCTATGAAAGGCCAAATTTTAAACAATTACCACCTTTACAATTCAGTTGCCTGACATACACAAAAAACTTCATTAAAAATTCTGATCTCACACATCAGATATCTGGATTGCAGTTTAGCTACTGAGAGCTTCCACTTCAGCAATGAATCAGAAGCATTTTCATCTACAATGAATAGTGATGAAAAGGTATTGCTCTGACGTAACTGGAGCTCTGATGCCAAGTAAAAAAAATCCTAAGCATTTTATTTCTTTAAAATCCATTGTTACTATAGGCACTTTTATTCAATGGCACATACAGCCAGTTCTTCAATGCATGTATGTGAGTTTTGCTATTTAGGTTTAAACTAAGAATAGATTTTCAAGATAAGAAATGCCAAAGCTAAAGATTTGTACTTGCTAAAATGCCAGAGCAAAAATAGCAGTCCTTCCTCACTTCTCCCACAAGAAGCTTTGCAAAAACACTTTCAGACTGGATTCCTGAACTGTTATCCTGTCTACTTTACCTCTGAAAACATCAGTTACAAAAACTCTAGGCTGAATGATTGAATTTTCCTGTGTCAGTTTTTCCCCTCCTCTATATCCTGAAAGATAGTTCTCATATAAAAGCTATTCTGGTCTATTCCTAGTCTAAGGGTCCAGCAATAGGCATTTCCTTCTCACAGTTATACTTTTCTTCCTCATAGATGCAAAGACTGATCTCTGATAAGACATTTAGTAATGGTAGGTAGGCAGAGGGGAGCAGAATCCTCTTGGTACACTATGAGATTAAAGGAAAATGCTGATTCAGGCCTGATCAGCTGACAAATAACTTCACGCACAGAAGTTTAACATTTGTAACATCATCTCATTGCTACTCACTACAATCACTACACATTCTCTATATGAGGAAGAAAATATCTGTTACTTTTAGTTGTAATACTGGGAAATACTAACAATTCCTTAATTCTGTTGGCCCGTAGTAAGTACTTCATTACACTGGTATTTCCTCTGTACTTCACCAAGCCCACCCCATGAATGAGGCAACTGAGCATCTCTGAATATCATTCACAACATGGTATAGTTGAAATATGTGCTTTCGCACAGATTTCTTAAAAGCTATCAACTAAATGTGAAGATCACCACAGATTTGTTGCACTCGATAATATTGGCCAACATGCAATTGATGCAAACTGTCAAAGGAGAAGCATTTCACTACAGGGCACTTCAGCACACTGCACCAAATCTTGGGATATCACTCAATGCAGGTCTCACTTCACCCAGTGCCAGAAGTAGGAAGAAAGAGCTGCAAATAGAGGACAGAAGAAGGCCTGGCATCAAAGCCAGCTTCTGCCTTTACTGTATCTACAAACAGTAACTCCAACTTGAAGCACCTTGAAATTTCTACATAAAATGAGACTGGCTTGTCTCCCCCTGTACACAGTATTTTAAATTATTCATTGCATCCCAAATGTTTCTGCACAGCACCTACACATTTCTGTTCTGCAAGACTACAGCATTGTTTTCAACCTTTCAAGAGAGAAGTAATTTTATTTAAAGATGCCTTCTCACAGTGGTTATTTTAGTTCCTGACAGAAGTGAATATCAATTTTATTAAAGAGGAGGAGAGGAGCATTATGTGTGGTTAAAAACCGATGTCATCTTTGAACTTATTTTGCCATTCTTGCACCATCTCCAAACCATAAAAACATAACTCCCATTTTACAGATGGTGCTGGAACGGAGCCAGATTTGCTATCCATTTCTGTTACGAGATACAATGAAACCTATTTACCTTCAGGGCTACACAACGGCAACACACATTGAAAAGTCATGTTACCACTATTTTGGTTTCAGATGGAAGAAAAATACTGTTTACCACCTTCACTCTAAGAAGAACTTTGAACACCACACTATCAAAACCAAGTGAATTAAAAACAGCTTCTCAATAATCTAGAATTGGGTACAAGTCATATCAATCCTCAGTAACTTCTCACTGGTATTTCCAGTGTCCACACATAGGAAAGGAGAACACATGAGATCTCCTTGTACACAATTAACATTATTTCAAGTATATTCAAGGCTTCCCTAAGCATTTTAAGATAAACAAGCATGGCAGACTTTTTCAGTTTTATCCTTCTTTGCAAAAGGAAGTCACAGTATCCTTGGCTACAAACCATCACTCCTGTAGACTACGCAGATTTCCTACAACAGATCTTATCTAACTTTTTGATGTAGCCAGAAGAAATATGTCATTAGATGATGCACAGCATTTCTTGTTTCTACTAATCCAAGGTTATGTAGTACACAGCTTTGGGGATCAAAGAGATGAAAAGGTCACATGCGAAAACAAAGGAAAAAAATGCTATGTTTCTAAGGCTGCTATCTATAACCCTTCCTAACGATTATGTTACCACATCCATCCTATTGTCCAGACTTAAACACCAAAATGAGAAGTACAGGGTTTTTTTTACTTCCTCTCCCCTTGTACAAACAGCCATAAAGAATAATTATGATGTGGAAATATACAAATTCAAAATAATGTTAATGAAAGGTATTGACAATCCTTGTGTCTTATCATCAGCTTAGGACAAAAAAGCTCAGCAGTACTTATCAGGTAGTAAAATAGGACACCAGCAAAGATGATCAATACAAATCATCTCAAAACCACTACTCTGCATCTGCTGCCATCATTTTAGTCATTATGGGATAAAAATGCTTTTCAAATTAGCTAGCACTTCCAGCAGATTGCGTCTTTCTCAGCCAACCTTCAGCTACATCATTCCCACCCCCCTCACTACTGCAGAAGAGTTTACAGCAGAGCTAGAGACAAATCTCACAGCACCCAAGCTGTGCCTGCCACCACTGTTGACCCCTAAAATCAGGAGGAAGACCAATGAATCTAACATTATTCATAACCTAGAGACACCTGGAAAGGCCAGTAATACACACCTTTCAGTCTAATGCCTTTTCTGCTACAGGATAGCATCTGCTTGACTTCACTTGTAAAAGACATAAATTGGAGCACTGAAATATGTAATTGTGGTTGTGATGATTCCCATTTTCCTGTGAAGCTATCTAATGGAACAATACTATTGCTAACGCATTACATCAGTTATATACTTAATAACCTAACTGCATTGTTTCTAAGTTTGTGGTCTAATCTGTCCCTGGAAATGCAGTTTATTTGTCTGCACAAGAGAAAAAATGATACCATGAATATTTCAAAAGCAGATAAAACAGAATTCCATTCCTAATTATATTAAGAGGAAAATGAAAGGGCAGTTTGAGAAAAAAAGAACACTGTGTACCATTTTGCTAAAGCAATGCTGGGTGAGATCACTGGTCTGTTTTCCCCTCAACATGTTTCATCCACAGTTAAGCTTTACCGTTTAATAGTAAAGAATATCTACAACCAAGAGCATTGAACAAATCATTGTACGTGACCAGAGGGCAAAACGCGCTACAGAAACAGTGCCCAACAGACAGACGTGGCTGACAGGCGTGTGACCACACATCAATATACAGCCAAACCTTTCTTGCTTTACACTCCTCTCACCAAACTGAGCCCTCAGGACACTCACAATATCACTACACAGAAGTTTGGTGTCAGGATTTCTGCCTGCAATTTCTAGAGAGCTTGGTGGGGTTGCTTTGTTTGCTTGCTTGAGGTTTTGTTTTGCTGGGGTTTTTGTTTGAGTTTTTTTTCCCCTCTGAATCAAGCAAGGTAGCTAAAGTGTGTATATATGGCAATAGCCTGACTATAAAAAATTGAGATGAGGTTTTATGATATTTCCCAGTGTTCTCAACCCATGTTACGATAGCAAGCAGGATTCTATCATTATTACATTTCTGGGTACACACCACTGCTTTTAACAGCATCTCATAGTCCATGAGCACAGGGAGCACCAGCACCTCCACACCCCAGACAATCCCTGAAACACACATGGTGCAAACTGAATGAGGAAGAAACAGAAACCAATGAATATTCATTTCTATTTATCCACCACACATGACTCCTAATTTCACCACCCACAGAAACTGCATGTAATGGGGAAAGGATATTTGACCCATAGTGTATAGTTTGACCTACACAGATAGTTACATGGTAACAGTGATTCAGGCCCAGGAGAAGTAAGAAGACCTTGGAAGACAGAAATGCAAGAACATAAGCCCTGGTTTAGGTCAAAAGAACATAACCCCTCGTTTAGGTCAGTCAGAGAGACCAACAGGATTGCCAGCTAAGACACAAAATAGAAAATAAATGGGGAATGGAAAAGATACTAAAATAATTCTTGAGCATTTTATTTCCCCCAATCCTATCCCTTGCTCCATTCCACATAAACTCAACAACGACCTTAACATTCTACAGCCCTGCCAGGGAGTTGCTTTGAAAAGGTAAGATCTGGGACACGTGAAAACAATCCCAATTACAGACAGTTAATTTGAGCTGATGATCAGCCCTATTGGTTTTTAAAGGAATGTACTGATGAACAGTACTGTCCAATGATGTTTCTCACTTTCTTTCCCTACATTTAGTTCACAGCCAACTGAGAAACAAAATTACTGTGTTGCTGAGGTACAACTTTGCTCAGGCAAGTTTGCTCACAGCACCAATTAAAAACTTTTCCTCCATCTCAGCAAATATTCAATTCAAAAGCAACAAGCTGCACAGAGGGAAAATGTAACAATAAAATCCAGTCAAACAGCCCAAGTTTAAAGGCTACACTATAATAGCTGCTAGAAATTTTCAAAACAAAATTCCTGTCTTTTTAAGCTCCCTTTCCCCTAAAAGGTCCTTTTCCTATACATATTCCTTACACTTCTATTCCACATACATAATGCACCTGGTCTGCCTGACAGAGATGATCAAGACAGATGAATTTTTATGCATGCAAAAATGGACTAACACTCTCAAGAACAATACTGACTGCATGACAATACCAAGAGTGAAAACTTTATGGTGAGCTTTTATTAGAAAACCCCACATTTGTCTAAGCACGTGTAATTCCTTAAAGAGATAAGCCAGCTTTGACAGCTATAGCATGTTTTATAAATACAGCAAGGCTCTGTATTTTCTTCTTTTTATCTTGGCTCATGCAAATAGCTCTATTCAGTTACCAATTTATTCAAAACTGATGAACCTCTGGAGAGTTGCAAGAACAGGAGAGCTTATTTTCCAGTCCATCAGTAAACCAAAAGTGGGATCTCTCTTAGTTCCCCAAACAAATCTGGAGGGACAATGGTAAGCAAAATGAATTAGGTCTAATCCCTTAACTACAAATACCTCCCTTGGTAAGTAAACATTAGAGGGAAGGCTGTTACAATTTCTCTTACTTATTTGGTGTATATAAAGCAACAAGAACTTTAAATCAATCAATCAATCCATCCATCATTCACAGGAGTACTCACTGAATCAGCACATACTTTAGGTTGGGAGAGACCTTTGGAGGCAGTCTTGCCCAAGCCCTTGCCCCAGACTTCCAAATGCTAATTTGGAAGAAAGATCAGTTTGCTCCATTACCTTGATTAGTCCAGGCTGCTTAAGGGCTCCAAAAACAAAGAAACCTGCAAAACCTCTTTCAGTGCTTAGCTACAAACAGTAGCTAATTTGCCTTTAACCGAATCAGAAGTTTCTTCCAACAACATGTGACTGTTGTTGAATTTCCACTAAATGTGTCCAAGATTTACCTCCTCTAAATGCCCTCCTGTAGAGAGCTGAAGTCAGCAGTCAGATTCCCTTTAGTCTTCCTATCTTCAACTTGAGCCAATCCAATTTCCTCAGCCTCTCCCCTGCACTCACACCTTTACCCCCAAACCACCTCAACATTCCTCTGCTTGGCTTGTGCTTCTTCATAAACCTCTCTCTTGCACTGGGAAGCCCCACACTGGATGCAACTCCCCAGATGCAAGGTCCCAGGCACTGGCTAAAGGGGGACCTGCTTGCCTTTACCTTCTGGCTGCACTTTTCCTCATATGGAACACCACCTGGTTGGCCTTAAATAAAAAAATAAAAAAAAAAGCAATTCAAAGTGTCATTCACTATTTTATAACAAAAGAAAAACTAACACCTAACATATACATTGGAAAAAGAAAAAAATTAAGTAATAAAAAGTTGATTTTCATACTAAGTAATTACATAATTAATCACTATACAGTATGTCATGATAGAGGTCAAAAAGAATTAGATACTCTTTAAACTTAATATTTTCTGATTTTTTTAAAAAATAATTATTTGGGCAATTAAAATAGCATTTTAGAATCATGGTATTAGGATTTATCCATTGTGTAGGGGGAAAAAAAAAAGAAAATGCTGTCTTTTTTGTTCTCTTTTTCTTCAGTTCATATTAGCTGCAGTAGATACATCCAGATCCTCCAAACAGACAGAGGATTAAGCTTTTGAAGAGACTGCCTGAGCAGCCTAAGCAACGGCACGCATGGAACCAGCGTCCTGTCGGCCAAACAGGCTTTGCTCTGAAAGGCATCTGGCAACAGAATTGTGGTCTCCATTTATGAGTCTGAGGATCAGCAATGAAACCCTACCGATGAGCTGCACAAAAAAAAAAAAACAAAAGCTGAATACGCTCTTATAAACCCTTAAAAATCACAGCAATCTTAAATATCATGAAACACAAAGTATGTCTGGCAAGGCATTTCCTGATAGACTCTTAGAGAAGACTAAGCCATCTGCTTACTCAAAAATCAATCCTGATGAAATTAAATTAAACTGGATAGTATTGCATGAGATCACAAGAATAGCACTTAGGTGTTGTAGAGCAGTGATTTGCAAATAGTTGAGCTCAGAATGATGGGATTCAGTATGAAAACTACGGATATATCGTCATCAGCAAGAACCCAAAGTCATTTAGAGTATTGGTCCAGGAGAAAAAGAAGATAAGAAGGAGAACTGTAAATATTCTTTACAAATGCTTCTTAGCAAGTGTCAGATAGCAATTCTGCCAGCTTTACAGAAAACGAGAATCTGACAAGATAATAAAGCAGTCGGTTTACTTACCTGGAAATCACATGAGTATGTAGCAGTGGACTAACCTGGGATTTGATAAGAGACAGTGCATTGCATCAATGGTTTTCTGGAATCTCAGCACATCACAACAAATATAGGTATTCATACCAGAAGTTAGATTTTGCTCATAATGTTTAGAATACTAGCTTTGCAATATTAAGGTGTTGTGCTGCAGCAAAATTTATTCAGTAAATCTGACAACAAGGATTTACCATGTCTTTCTGACACAAATGCTTCTAGCCATTTTTTGATTCTGTTCACTGTACAAAAATATAACATTTGTACCTCTTAGATGTAAATGATTTCGGACATTTGGGAACAGAAGATGTTGGAGTACGTGAGAGTCATCAATGCTGTTTCCACATTTTGAAAGATCTGTATTCTCTCATTCAACATTTTTTTCATGACATGTGAAGTATCAAGCATTGATTCTGCTCTGAGGCTGCTTCTGGCTGAAAGCCCTACTAAAACACGTATTCTAATTCTTGTCTAATATTGTAAGTGATTTTAACAGACTTGTTTCAGACTAGAGAGATGAGAGGCAATATCAGCTGAGCATTTTTGACAACCTGCGTTGTAAAAAACTAAAAAATATACTGTAATAAAAACCTTTACACATTTTATTATACTGTGAAACATTATAGGAGCCTCTCTACTTCAATATATATCATGTCTTCAACAGTAGTTCTTTAGTTTTCCCCTTCCTAGTTTTTTTTTTTTGTTTTCCGGTTTTTGATATGCCTTTATTCATGTACGACTTGAAGTCAGTAACCAGAGAAATGTAGATTACTCGAAAAACCAAGCAAAAAACCCCTCAGTGCAGTGAGGGTGCTGCTGTGCCCACTTACGCAGCAATGCTGAATCTCATCACTAAGAGATTCTCTTTATTTTTTCAAAGAAGTCATACTGATCTTAAAAAAGACCAAAAAAAAAAAAAAATAAAGACAAGAAGGTAGCAAACCATTCAACTGATAACACCAGGCTTTGATTTGCTCCAATAGTTGGTGCAGTTCAACACACATCCACTTTCTCAGATCTTCAGTCTCCTCTTATTCCCAAGAATCACCCTAGTGAGGACACTGACCGGCATTGTGCATCCTCCCAGAAATCTAAAAACAGTTTGATTAAAAAAAAAAAAAAAAAAAAAAGCAGAAGTGCAACACTACACATATTACATAGAAGTGTTGCTTTTACAGCCTGACACTTTTCTATGGAAACCAGGTTTTACGGATTTATGTTTTGGCCATAAATAAACTGCAAATATCGTCAGGCTTTTTAATAACCTGATGCTGCCTGTGTGTGAATAGTTTGTTAACTGATGTACTAATTCTCCTGTAGAGAGTCAGATTGTAAAATTTTTCCCTCTAATTGCAATGTTTGTCTTCAATTATTATTGTTATTTATTTACTTGTGCTACAGCTACTGCAACTCAATTGTCAACTGAAGAGAATCTTGCTGTATTTACAAGGCAGTCTGACTTCCCTGCTCCCTCTCCCCTCAGAAAGTTAATGAAGTGAACACTGAGGAGCACTTCAAGAGAAGTGGAGGAAAGACAATTTGGCTTTTCAACTTTTCCGATGACACAAGAAGGTCCTTTCCTCTAGACAAAAATATGACCTTCCTCTGGATGAGAGAATGGCAGGAAGAGCCCTTGTAAGCACAACCCGCCTCTTAGACTCACTTCAAGCTCTTTTAAGACACCTACCCCAAACACCAATGTCCTTTAGCAAGGATGCAGAATTCATCCAAAACCCAGACTATAGCTTTTAACAGACAAATGTTCAAGAAACCAACTCACCTCCTTTTCACACTATACAAAGAAAGATGAAAAATGAATGGGAATAACCACAACTGCAGAAATTATGCATTAGACACAGCAAATACATCTGTTTTCAGCTTTCTAGGAGCCACAGATGCACAGACTGCAGGTCTTGATTAAAAACAAAAACTGAAAAAATAGCAGAAGTGTTGTATAACCCTAGCCTATATTTTTGTCCAGTAATTTAACACTTTTACGAAAAGGATGAGTGAAAGATAGAAGCATCTAGTACAATTCAGATCACACAATGTCTTAACATTCCTTTCACGCCTTACATTGTGAATTTATGTAAAAATATTTTTTTTTAATCATTTTACTCTAAGTCCTTTTGGGCTTTGACGGTGTTTCAGTTTAATATTTTCTAGCAGAGCATGCAGGCAACAGCATACTTGCCTCATATTTTTTTTTTTTACACTAGCTATCCATAACATTTTTTGACATACAACCTTTTGCAGCAGATACTCCAAGAACAACTGTCTTGCATCTGTATATTACCTACTTCCAGAAAATAGCATCTGGGGATTTAGAGAACAGAAGTTTTTCTTCCTGTGGGCTAGATTTTGGCATTAAAAAGCAAATGCTGAGCCAGAAGTTTCCCTCACTAACACAAGTGCTAATTCAACCCCGCCACACCTCAAAACAAACTTCATTCACAGCAGTAGAGCCCAAGGTCACAGTCAGACCCTCTATCACCAGCTAACTAGCAAGCCATTGTTTAAATGTACTCAGCATCCCTACACACTCAAATGCAGAAAGGTGACCTTTCCCATCTCAAAAATACAAATTTGCGGCCACTCCCACACATTCCCATTTCCATGTGGTTCTGAACTGACAACAACTTGGTGAAAGCATAACCAGCCTTATACTCTCTTTTATTTGACTTACACTGCTACAGAAGCATCTGCCACTTACTTTATATAAAAAAAGGTTAGGAGGTTAAGGAGATTTTTTGTTTACCTTTAAGGAAGCAATAGCATAGGTATTTTTGTACAGTGTGTGTATAGCTGCTAGTTCAAAGTCATGTAACTAAACATAGTTTCTCAGCATAGTTATCTTAATAAAGTATTCAAACCAATTTCAAATCAGTGTTTCAATAAAGACTTTAATTATTAATATAGTTCTCATATAAGTGTCACTTGTCTATAAGAATGTATTTTAAGTGCCATGCCTACTGGAACTATTGTGTTACCTGTGCAGGATTCCTTGTACACATAAATCAGTGAGATGTCACTTATTCAGAGCTGGCACAGAACAGAAGAGCTCACACATGCTAGCAAACAAGATTATATGAAATATGGGGTGATGGTAGAATGACCTCATGCACACTCCTAAACATTGAACACTTTCTCAGTAAGAGGTCTTTGTTAGTAATTTTATTACAAAATATTTACCTGAGCTCTTTCACATTTTCATTCTGTGCAAGGGACTTCAAAACAGCTCAAGTTTGCTATAAGGATGGGACAGAGGCCCTATCACATAGCAGAGCCATACTGAAAATGAAGAATAGATTATTTCCCCTGGGTCAGTATAAGCTATTCCTCCTTCACACTTTTAATATATGTAAATTAGGGGCTAAATAAAATGCTCTGTCTCACTCCTCTGGTTCATGCAAGAAGTACTTTCAGAGAGCCAGCGCCCTTCCAGTGGCTGCCTTGCAAAAGGAGGGTGAGAAATATGAGGAAGGACACTGCACTGCACAGCTACCAGCACTCCCTTTCCAGATCCCAGCCAGACTCCGACCCAGACTTGGACTCAAACCCCTCTTTTATTTTTTAATTTTTTTTTAATTTTGAAATATCATCTCTTGCCTTTCAGCAAAATGCTGTAACTTCCAGCTTCAAAGGCTTTCCAGGTCAGCAGGGGACAGACTCTTTCCTATTGGAACTATTGTCAAAACATACTAAACATGCAGTCAGAGGAGAGAGAAAAAAGGTGGGGAGAGCTGGAAGGGCAGACTGGAAGAAGCAGGATGCTCACTTACAGAATAAGAATAGTAATCTTGACTCCAGCCTGATGCTTACTGAGCATATAAATAATTTTGCTAACCATTTTAGGCACTTTTATTTCCAAGCAGAACTGCAGGACTACAATCTTCAGCCCAGAGCTGCAAATCTCATTACTAAAATCATGGCACATTACAACTGCACAAACATTAATAAAGCTAATGCAATCACATAGCTTGATTTCTGAAAATTATCCACAGTAAAGACTTTCATGTAAAAACTTCAAAGGGTTAAATAAAAAACATGTAAGATGTCAGAGCTAAAGACACAATAAACAGCATACATACATATTTTACTACCAGCCTTCCCCACAGACCTGGAGAGTCACATCTGCACACAAAAGAAACAACATAAATGTCAACAGACCACTTCAGAAAAGAAATAAGCAGCAACACTGGAACCTAAATTCTTGCTACCTGAGTTACAAAGTACCATTATTTTTGCTCAATTTCACACTGGATCAGATGCTTGGGGAGGCTGAAGCCTATCGACAGTCTGGCTTTCTCTGGTGTCTCCCAGGGCCAGTTATTCTCACATCCTTCACACTCCTTTGCCTAAAGCCTGAAGGCATTATTCCCTGTAAACAGTCATGCTGTTATGAGGCTTAGTAACCATTCCAAAGACAACAAAGTAATTCTGTCCTTCAAAATGCACTCTGGTTTCCTATCAGGTGTAAATCCCTACAAGATAATGCTCAGAACCCTATTCTGCCTGTTAGTATTAGAGTTCAGGGGAAAAAAAAAACAACATCAAAGCCTTGTTTCATATTTTTTGTTCTTCTGCATGTTTGCTTTTTAAGCACACATCACATTCTTTGATACTGTTCTGTGAACACTGAAAAGAAAAAAGAATGTTGCTTCTACTTCCTGTATTTATGAGGAAAACAATCCTCTTCTCAACAAAATGTTTTAGACCACTTGATCACTTCAGACGACTTTACAAGAAATAGTACATTTGCAGAGAGTGACTTCCATCCCAACGCCATTGATTTCACGCACAGCAGAAAGGTGGACATGGAGTAATTTCAGTCACAAAACAGGGGGATGATTTTCAAAAACCACTGATCTGCTAAAAGCTGCCTTCAAAAAGGAAAAACCAAACATCTCTGTATTGAACAACTGGAAGACTATTAAAATATTTTCTAATAAACACCACATTAGAAGTTCAGAGCCATAAATGATGACAGAACAATGCTTAGAAAATTGTTTTCAAAGACGTATTATTAAGCACATGAATTAACCCTTTTTTTTGTTATGATAATAGCAAGCTGAAAATGCTGAGATCATGAAAAAGCACGGAAAGGGGTTTTTTTTCTTATCTGAAAAGGCTACCAGGCCATCACCAAAATCTTCTAGATGAGTAGAGCACCAGTGGACCAGGCACAGTGTGATTATATAAAAAAAATATATTTCATTTATGTAGTCTTGTGTCACACAATTGGCCTTTATAACCTTTACATGGGCAATGCTTACTGACTCAAGCAAGGCCACCACTTCAAAGCTGCCAAAATGTATCCAGAAATAGCATTTGATCCTGACCACAGCAAAACCAGGCAGATGTGCAGGTTCACATCACCCACAAGCAAATCCTATAATCCCTCCCTCCACCTTCCAGGCACAGGCTATGGATGACATTTCACATAATCCCTCTGAACTTCTCAATAAATGTTGCCCTCCCTTGTCAAAAACCCAACTGTTCAAATAAATACCAGAGGACACTGCTGTAGCCACGTCTGCATCTTGCCCCGACCCCAGAAGTAGGAACCAAGCTAAGTTACAGTGACTTATAAACAGAAGCTGACAGCCCAACTGCTGATCACTGGGAACAAGGAATAATCAGGGTGGAAGCACAGCATTTTAGGAGATTGCCCAGCTGACAGTTGCATATTAGCAACTTTCTACTGGAGAATCATTGTCTCCTGGCAAGTTCTATAGCCTCTATTTCCTTCCTGCTGTAGTCACAGGTTCAAGCAGGAAAAACATCCCCCCTAGAAGGAAAGCACCTTTTACAAGCATCCCTCCTCTCTTCCTCCTCCAACTATAAAAACAATATAGCAACAAAAATGTCACAGTTCCTGCTCAGCTACCATCTCCGCTGGAGATGTGCTCTCCATAACCTTAAATGCCAGAAGACTCTGGGAACAAAAGGCTCCTCTTCCAGACCTCTTCCTCTCATCCTGCCTTCCTTGACCCAGAGAAAGTCATCATAATTGGAGGCTGCCACAAGCTGCCATCTCCTACGTATCAGAACAAAACCAGACTCATTTTTCAGTGATGACCAACCTCCCACTTCTAGGACTGTCATAAGGCTGTCCTAGCTATTATCTGGTTTATAGCTATTGATGGTTTTAAACAGGGACTATGACATCAATTCCATTTTTAGGACTGGGAAGGACCTCCTGTTTCTCAAGACATGCAGTATGCAGCCACCTTACGTGAAGAAGCTTGAGGGCTGCTAGACAAGTCTTGGGTTATACTGTACTAAAAATGTCAAGTGCTGAGTGCAAATAGAATTTTAAAGACAGTTTCCTGACAAATAGGGTGTGCCAGCCACCAAAAACAAATACCCCAAAAATAATGTCTGGTATAGCAAAGATGCAAATTTCTCTCTCATCTTTATTTGATCAGATTTGAATGGAAGCCAAATGGAAGTCCTGGCAAAATGTGGAGCCAGCACTTCAAAGAGGTGGATACCAGTGAGAAGAGGGATAACAGAGTGACTGGCAAACATCTCCCCAGCTTGAGTTGCATCTGCATCTCCATCTGTTACCACCTGCAGCTGAGAAAGCTGCTGCTTTAGGAGCAGACCTTAGCTACACTAGGATAACTTTTGTTGTTAAAGAATCTGAGCTGCATAACCAGGTGAGAACAACATGTCATCACTATTTTTTTTGTTTGATTGTTATGAAAAGCTAAAAATCTCCTAATTCAAATGCTTTCAGCTGGGCATTTCTCCTCTCTAGTCTCCTGACTCTCAACACTTCCTAATTCAACCATGATTGTAGGCAGACCCTTATTATGTGTCATTGCAAGCTACAAAGGAAACCACTTTAATTCAGCCAAAAAAACCTGGAAGCACCACTTAATTAAAAAGTATTTGGGAAATTATAAAGAGGGGGAAAGATAAAATCTTCTTAAATTTTTTAGATACATTTTTAGAAGACTTTTAAAGTCAGATATGTTCTAGTTCCTTCTTTTTTTATTTACTGTGTTAAAAAGGTGCAAAGAAAAATTCCCAGATGTATACATAAAAAACAGTAACAATTACCCTATTTTTAATTCAAAAGTTTAACTCAAAGTTTTGAGTATAAATTTTGAACAGAAGTCTCTTTAAACCAAAACAAGCATTTTAATTTATTAGTTACATGGTAACTACATAGCTACTCTTTTTAACTTACTCCTTCATGAAAAAAAAAGAGGAGATGAGCAAAATTTACTATGCATATTTTCTCATAAGTTGTATTGTTTACTGTACCTCTCAAACAAAATCAGCAAATATCAGCACTCATATGTTTATCAAGAAAAAAATACTACACCCTCCTATTCAAGGTCAGGAAACATTTTATTAGCCCCAGACTTTTATTCCCAGCAGGAGAAAAGAAAAATGTAGCATGTCTTAATCAGATTGTAAGCACCTCCCTATTATCAAAGTATCAGTGACGTCAGAGATGTCTCTTAACTAAGTTTGCAATAATTTGGGAGGAGTATTAGACTTGACATTAGACATTTTGTTTGCTTCACTGAAACGGAATAAAATGAAAGTACAAAAGCCAACAATTGTGTATTTATACAACCCACAGCCTCTAATGCTTAGATCTTAAAATCTGAGGCAGAAGGAGAGCACAGGAAGAATACCCTCCTCTTGATTAATATCAATTGAAGGTTTAAAGGTCTAAATTCTTTCTGCTTCAATATAATTCTCTTTCTATTATCAACAAAACTAGATTCAGTGAGTATAAAAATTTTTCCCCCCAGTAATTTTCAGACATTGCCCCAGATGGATATATATTTATAAATAGCCAAAAGCTCTCTTTTTCAGGTTTTCCTGAAAAAGGCTAACAGCTAAAATTCTCTTCCATAAGGTGTGCTCCTTGCCAGAAACCTAGAGAATACACTGATTATGGATGAGAACAGAGTTTAAGGAGAGTAAAGTCAACATAACCTTCTCTTCCTAAAGTCTGGGAAAACAGAATGACTTCACAGCCTGCTTCAGAGCTAATCCTAGTTTGGACTTTTTCACATCAGTCAAAGGGAGAAAGAAACTAAGTAAATTCCAAGAACCAAACAGCCCAGTCCCTTTCCAAGCAGCCTGAGTTTTTGGATTCAAAAAGACACATTCAATGTAATAGGCAGCAGAAGACACCTGCTTCTGAGAGCTATTTGCAGATTCTCTTGCAGACTGTGCAGACAAATACAAACTACATTTTTGCACTCACACACAGTGGTAGGTACCACCTATCAATGGTGAAGAACACCATTAACAAATAGCACACTCTCTTCTTGCAGTAACTTCATTCTTTCAAGATATTTAAGGAATGGTTTAGAATAGTAGTACAGTAACACAGAAATCAAGACCAAGATCTAGATCTCCATTAAACTTGATGACCAAAACATTATACACAGGTGAAAGGTCACAAGTCAAAACTAAAGATCTTATCTCCCTAGTGTGAAGCAAAGGAGACGAAAATACATGACTAAATGTAGCTGCTACTTCTCCTCATTGTATCTATATTGGAAAACTAGTTAACCATCCATCAGTACTGATAATGCACTTTGTTTTATTCCCAAACTCTACCAGAGAAGTGTCCCTTTTTCCGAGCATACACCAAACTATCACACTATATTAGGAACAGCAATAAGCATGACACTGTCTCTCCTAGCTGCATTGTCCAAGACAGCAAAGTTTATTATTCCAGTTCTTCTTTTATAGACAGGTTCGATAAGGTCCGAGAGGTAAAACTCTCACTGGTCATTAAACTTAGACATCACTATCACTGGTGAAGTGGAACACCACCCCTTGACTGTTTCCTACAAATAAACAGCAAGGATCCTAAACAACACCTGCAAAGATTGTTGTCCTTTACCAAGGACTGTTTGGATTTTTCCTTATGCTTTCTCAGGCCAGAGTGAAAAGCTTGTGTGACTCAGTTTCACACAGGCTCTGTGTTTCTGCTTGCTTTTTACATTTAGCATCCACACCAAACAAGCTGGTAAGATCCCTTCTGATCCAGTACAAAATCAGAAGGAAAAAAAAATAAATGAAAAAGCAGCGGGGAGAGCAGGGAAGAACAGGAAACAAAAGACACAGTACATTCTTCCTAACTACTCATATGCACTCATCATTAACAGAGAAAACTTCACATTATCCTCATATAATAACTTCAAATTTGGACAAAAATTAAAATGTTTTAAATAAACAAATATGATTTGAAGCTTGAAGGCTCATGATGGAATGTATGCAAACTGAAGGGGTAGATGTATAACCATACAGGGAAAGTATGCTGTTATCCTTTGCAGATTAGCCACCAAGGAGTGCAGCATACTTCACTTCTGCTTTACATTCTGCTTATCCATATGATTTATACATACAATAGCTATTCATTCTTTTAATGCCTTTGATAAAAGCCTAACCTAAAAATGTTAAACCCTACATGAACCATGATGTAGTTATTCATTATGTACTTTAATGCAGTGTGTACCAGAGCAGTCAGATAAATGAGTCTACAATCTTTTCTGTTCATTTTAAGCATAGCCTTATCTCCTCATTTGCTGGCTTCTTTGATAGGAACTTCTAACTATGACTAACATGTAGAGTACACAGTATCTTAAGTACTGTATCCGTGAGAGGTGAGAGCTTACATTCACCAGTTGATAGTCAACAGCAACACCGTCACTTTACAAAATGGGACAAAGTATTTAACAATTTTTGAAAAGCCAGTGTTTATTTTCCTTCTTGGAAGAAAAGAAAAATAAATATTTTGATCTTTACAGTATTAAATGGAAACATTCCTAAATTTCTTGCCAAGAATTTGCCTTCCCCAACAATTAGTATATGCCATACAGTTTTCTTTAGTTATTTCCTGATAGCATGGTATTTCTTCTCACCAAGAACATTATTGCACTTAGTAAGCATAATTCCCAGCAGGGAACTGAGACACTATACCATACCAAACAGTTCCCAGCAAGGCACTTTCCAATCTTCCACAATGAACAATGGCAATGCAACAAGGATTTGGCTCGGCTATCAAAGCAAATTGCTGCAAGGACTTATCCTCAAATATCTGAGTTCAGCAATGTGAAGATGAAGCAAATAAATACTTGGTGTACCATCCTTAACTAAAACTTGCCACTTCATTTACAAGCTACCTTTGAAGCAAATGTGAAACCGCCCGTTTACAAAGTTGATTCTCGTGCTTGCTGCTCAGAACAATCCATGGAAGCTTAACTTGATGCAGAATGTGATATAAATCTGTGCTCAAGAACTATGCAAGGCTTCCTGTATCAAAAAGGTTAACACATTTGTTTCTAAATAAATCTCATAATTATTAAGTGGTGTTCATAGAGCTCTGTAAGATATTTTAAAGGTAATTAATATTCTAGAATATAAGGCCTCTTGGAAAAGGTTTTTTCCCTGAGTTCAGAAGATAAATAGATTAGTTCATGTGCAAATTGGATGCACAACTCACTGGCACAGTAGAGATTCAACTTCAAATCAATCTTGCATTACTGTTGGTGACAATACTGTCAAAATAACACAACTCTACAAAAACACAATACGCAACATATAGATGCCTAACATTTTACAAATCGTGAATATATAATTTAACAGTCTTGCAAAACAAAACAAAATTGGAAGAAAATGCTAGTATCACATATTAAGGACACCAAGGTCTAAGTGATACAGAAGAAATTATCTTCAGCCAACTAAGCAGGGAATATAATCCCTCCAAAAATGCTCCTTCTGTCTTTGGTCTTTAAGCACTCTTCTATACTGACAAGATTAGAAGCATATCTGGAGATCACCTGGAAGCACAAATTAGTATTTACAGACAGAATTTTCAATTAAGCAATATTCTTACTGACAAAGGAATGATGCTTTAATAGCAGAAACTGCTTTCACTGAGAAATCAGTTCTAATGTCAGCTAAAATAAAGGTTTTACTGCTAAAGTGCTAAGAATACTCAAGAGAGCATAGAAAATTGGGGATTTATGTGGAACAAGAAACATATATTGAAATCACTTTTAACTTGTTTATCCATGAATCCAACTCAATTACACACTCTAAAAAAAAAACTTTCACTATCAAATATTAAACAAAATTTCATAGAATATTTAAAACCAGTCTCTCTCACTATGACACAAGAATCACATTTGATTTACAAATGTTAATGTAATTATGCAAATGTAAAAACTTTCATCATGTCCTGCAAATAGTTCCATCCTTTTGGGAGTTTCATCTTCTCAGTTTATTTTAAAATGTGCTTTTTCATCTCTTAATTGATTTTCTTCTGTCCTGTGCCTCACCTCCAGGAGGCAGCAAGTAGGAACTGGGCTGATATCTTCCCTGCTGATATATTCCCTGATATGTTCCGCTTTGACAGCAGAGTGCAGCTGTAATTAAGGATGCCTTTAGTCAGAAAAAAAAATAAAAAAATAAAAAAAAAAAAGGTAAAGCAGGAGGAGAAGCCAGAAAGCCAGGCTGGCCTCCTACTAATTTGTTCAGACTCCTGATGCTCTGATGAAGATGCAGAGAGCAGAGTCACCAGCATTTCTGACAACCTGGGCACCCACCCAACACACGTAACACAGATGCTAAAGACAAGCTGAAGCCCAGCTGCAAAGTTTGAGACAGACTGTATTTCTAAGAGCATTCTTCATGCTGTCACTCACTATCAGTTCCCAACAATAAATCAAGAATACAAGTCATAATTACATTCTCTGCTACTTAATGAAGCAGCCACATGCCGCTTCCTTCCCTTCCCACCAACTGTGAAACTTAAAGGTTCAAGAGAAAGACGCTTACATCAAAAAGGTCATTTTGTGTCTTATTCTGCAACAAGATGAACACCATTAAGTTCAAGTGCACTCTTCATGCTACATGCTTCCTTCACTACAGAACACGAGCACTTAAACGACTTTGCCCATCTCCATTTCTTCTACACTGCATATCCTTGCCCTGCCTTTCCACAGAGAAAAAAAGCAGAGGCCCCACCACAAAACCAATTCCCTCACTGTATCTTTGCTCTGCAGGAAAGAACGATGCTTTTGCCTAGTAAGGGAAACAAGGCCATTGTCTTCACAAGAAACTGTTTCCATAAAAAAAGAAAAAAAACATATAGCCATAGGAAAGAATTGTAAGAATTGTCTTGTAAGGAACCATTTCATAGCACACTCAGAGAATGCTGCAGTGATTGTAAATTCCACCTAAGCCACTAAAACCATCCTGTTTTCATTTCACTGTCAACAATGACTTATGGTAAGACTTCTTATCTGAACGAATAATCAAATTGCTTTAGGAGCCTCAGTTTTACATTATCATACACCATTATATAAGCACAATGGTAAAATAGATGTTATCTAACTGGTAGAAGGATTCCCAAATCCTTTGAAGAGAGACTGTCCATTAACCATGAAATTAAGTAGGCCATGCAATTGCACAGCAATGAAGTGGAAACAAAAAGATCACATTTATAGAGGAGATTGGTTAAATTACTAACCAAGAGTATTAGACATGGAGGCATGATCTTAAAAACATTACTGGAGGGAAAAGTATCACAATGCAGAAATGCATGCACATGGCATGGCAACTTGAGAAGAACCCTGTGTTGCCAGCAGGATTCAGTTGTTCATGGAGGGATCAGACCAAAGGCTACTGAAATTCAGGAAACCTATATACTGCAGGTAAAGTGTTATGACCGCTTAAAATGAAAGAGTACTCAGATGTATGTCTTCAAAGCATCTGTGTTTCCTTTTTCATTTAGCTTAGCCAACACATCTCTTAAGTAGCAATGATGATATCTTTAAAAATTGTTAAATTATCTCTGAATTGTTAAAAAAAATGCCACCAGGAGCATGTTAGTTAACATTACAAGCATGCTGACAAAGTTATTCCCAGCTCTGATACCAAGTATTAAACCAAGTGATCACAAAAGCAAGTGTGGACTAAGAACAGCAGTAAACTTCTGAAGTTTACACGAACACATGTGCAACAAAAATATACTGGAACTGCACAAAACAGACCAGCCAGTTCAGTAACATCATCCTTGAAAATGGTCTGTGCATTTGAAATTGGTTTTTTTCCTCAGGTCATCTATCTATATTGTAGAATAAATAAAAACCAAGCACACCCAAAAGGCAGTAAAAACACAAGCCACGCTGTATTTCAGCTCCTCTGAAAATGGGTGTTCACTTGGATTTTATTACTTTTTTAAATAGTAATTCAGTGACAATTCTTTCTTTTCCACATAGCCTTACTGAGACTTGTAGCTGTTGTGATAACATATGCTCAAGAAACAGCTGTATCTCAGGCAGAGAGACTTCCTAACAACTCACTCCACAATGTCTGATTGTTCTGATGCAATTCGATTTCTGCTGCCATGGTGGAAGAGATATGCCAAGCTTCTTAAATTGTTTAGAGAATACCAAGACGGAGGAGATATAAGCATATAACTGAAAACTCTCAAGATGGGAACCTTGTCAATTAAGAACAAACTGTTACAGGCAATAAGCAGCTGCTAACCACTTTCATAGGCTGGGAACAAAAATTACATTGTCTCACAGAGCTCCACATGCACTTTCCACCCTACCCCATCACCATAAAAAATATCTGTGCTGCTATTTCAGATTTAATGTCTTTTTTTCCTGTTAGTCTTGAACTCTGTCATTTACAAATACTTAACTTTCATAACAGTACTGTGAGGCACAAACTTCTTTTTCATTGTAACTCAGGACTCAGCTTCCTACTCTACTACTTGAAATACAAAGCAAGACAACTTAAGATCTTATTTAGCACTACTTACTCTGTAATTTCCCTACCCCCCCCCTTTTATTTCTCATCTGGCAAGCATTTCAAAATTTAGCATGCAAGTTACACAGGCTCAATTCAATTCCTAGATTAGATTGTTAGCCCTAGATGTATGAAGCACTTTCAATCCAGACTCCAGTATGAGGAATTTGAGCAACTCACAAGGCTTTTTGTCCCTAAATCTTGAAGATTTAAAAAAATTCAGGGTCCAATCTGAAAAAAATAGCATCTTATCCTTCTGTCAAAAGGCCAACATCCCTCCTCCATCCAACCCACTATCCTTCATGTATCTATCTTCTCTGGGTCACTGCCAGGTTGCCTCAGAACGCCCCTAGGGAGGCTGAGAAAAGGATTGAAAAAACCAGAAATGGTGAAAAAAGGCTTTGTAAGAAGCATTCCTACTACCTCCAGCTGATTATATAGTGGTATCACTGAATAATTGCAGCAAAAGGTTTTCTGGGTCTGTTACAATCATGCAAATTCGGTTCAAAATGATTCACAAAGGAGTTACTAAATGAGTGCTGACAGCCTTGTTTGCTAAATTTCATCCAAGCATCTTTCTCCCAATCTTAGAAGTATGATAATTGCAGAAGCCTCTGGTATTTCCCCATGAAAAACAAATTAGGCTTTAATGAAATATGCAATCTCATTCCAACATACTGAAGCAGATTCAACCCTGCTTAATATTCCACAGCCAGTACCAAGCAGCTTCTGGAATCCGGGGTAGCTCTGGCAGAGGAAGCATTCCCAGCAGTGGGTAGGCATTTGTCTGCCTCCTGCTCCATGTCAGGGATGTCAGGTGTGTGAGGAATGCGTGTGTTCCATCGCGACAAAGCCACCCGTGTGTGCAACACCAGCAGTGGGCTGTCAGCAACCAATGGGATTGCATTCACTAATGTATCCAGAGAGCCCTGAGTCTCATTGCTGAGAGGTTTTTAATCGCTGCAATTTGAATTTTTGATTCCCAAGTCCATCAACAAACATAGCAAACTATTAATTAGGCTACAGTACTATCATTTGAGAGAAATTAAATGAGACTAAAACTACAACAGGTGTACACAGGCAGCCTGCAGTAATCCTATACACTTACCACGTTTCAGTTGATTCCTGATGAAAGCTTATCCCATTTCACATCTATGTCCTCCTGATTTTGAAAGCAGAAATCAAGGACACTTTCATAGAGGCATAGATTACAAAAGGAGGGACTTTCACATTCTAGCCTTCAGCTACTAAAACTGGACTGAATTTCTGAGCTGCATTACATGTGATAAGTAGACTTCCAGAGAGTGAGGGCTTGCATTAGAAGTCATTATGATTTTTTTTCAAGATCAGGTAGTGATATTACTTCACATGCATGCCTACTCCATCCACTTTTTTCTGTGTGTTAGGCAAGGCTTTTTATCCTTCCTAGTAGCTAAATCTAGAGCATTATATAAAGGACTCAATTTGTCTTCTAGTAAGGCACTGCACTCCTAAACAACTTCTGGGTACATTTTTTCAGAACAAAGAAGTCACAAATGCTTTAACAGGTAACATAACACTTACCATTTTTATACGGAATTTTGAAAACATACCATGGTGCTTGCAGTAGCAGAAACAGCAACACATCTGCTACAGCAACACAAAAATAAAAACACAGAAAAACGGTCTCCCAAGTAAGAACATAGTGGGAAAGCATGTATTCCTAAAGGAGAATGCTTTTCCATCACATTTCCAAACAGCTCTGCAAAACGAAGCCAGGCAGAATTAGCTATTATCCAAACACTACCTACTCTCAGAGCACGGTGTACTTCCCATTCGGAGTGCTTCTCCAAGGGGCAGAGAGGTCCCTGCTCTGACAATAGCCTGCTACCAGGTGGAAACAATTAAGGAAGGAAGCTCTCTTCCACTCTGCAAATTATTTCCTAGCAATCCCCACTAAAGCTCATGCCACAACCTAATTTAACCACTTCACTTGCATCACGTCTCTGTCTTCCTGCATGCCTAGGAAAAGACAACTCCATGAACCTCTCCTTGTTTCTCCTTGATTTCTTTCCTTTGTCATAATTGTAGCTATTTTTAAAAATCAAACTGCCTTCTTCCTGCATCTGAAAGCTGAAATAAGAAACATCTCTTTTTTTGTTGTGAGTCAGCGTAATTCTCTTTACTAGCTATATATTAACTTACAGAAGCTAAAATTTTAGTTCAGATATAATAGTAGGGTATTTTCTTCGATTTTTATTCTTTTTAAACAATGAACAGGGGAAGGGAAGGAGGATAAAAGATGATGTCACTGATTTTGCGATGATATTTTTCTAGTAATCCTGCTTTAAAAAGGAGGTATTAGTGTGCACAGCAGATCAACAATAATGCTACTCTCTCTACCTTATAATCTTTTTATGTGATAGTTTTCTCATGTAGTATTACAGCAAAGAAAAATTTTTAAAACTAAGGTTAACATGATATACTATGCATATTTTAGCAACACTATTTGATCATCTTCAGTATCTTTGTCCTCTAAAGCAAGAAACTAGTATCCACTCCTTATCAACTAAGATGATAATTTCTAAAGGTTATTAATAAACAAGGATACTCAAGTTAAATGAGAGAATGCTCTCATGCATGTAGGAGAAGTAAATACTTTAAAACATTTGACTTGAAATACTAAACCATTATGAATGTAGACAGAAAAAGGGAGAAGTCTCTCAAAATTCATTAAGCCTGCATAACCTGCACATCTTTTTTCCCTCTGACCAATATTCTTACCCCCATAACAACTGTCACCTAGACCTAAACAGTTTAAGAATATGAAGTTAGGAAAAAAAATCCTGCTCCTACTGCTAGTATGACATCAGGATTGAGTTTTTAAATCAGAAATAAGTTACATAGCAAGAGCTATCCTCTCAGTATCAGGCACCACTCTGGACCACCTACCCACACACACAAGAAGATGCATAGCAGAAAAAAGTAGAATTCAAACTGCATCCAGTTACATTTCCTGTTTATTCAATAAAAAAGGCATCACCGTGTTTGCCAACATCAAAAGTAAGGAAGACTATCACTTCCTGTTTCTCAGAAACAGCTAAGGGAAGAGGATGAGGATGCAGCATCATTGTCTCAACTGCAGATTGGTAACTCCCGAGTCTTTCACTGACATCCTGAATTTGAAGAGGAAGGACAAGTCTTCAGTACCTGAGATAACACCACTTTACCATGAGCAGAGATACCCAGTGCACACAGTAAAACTCTTAAGTCCAATGCCCTTAACACACAAAGGTAACTGCAATGGAGAGAGCAACCACAGTCTCTATCTTATTTCCTAAGTGCATGGATGAAAGGAAAAAAGAAAGGGATGAAAATAACACTTCTCACTATGAAGTGGTAAAGTAGGAACAAGGCAGTTATGAATGGGACATGGGTAACAGCTCCTCCTCCCAGCAATGACTTACAACACCAAAGGAGTTGTAAAAAGCAACAGCAGCAGCAGGGAAAACTCTAACACACTTAATCCTCGGTAAAGGGAGCCCAGTTTAGAGAGTCTGTGGAGCTTTTTACACCACCAGAGGGACAGAGAGTACCTAATTACTTGCTATAATTACCAAAATCCATGAAATAGGGAGTCCATTCCTCTGTCACCTTGAGAAAAGACATTTGGACGGCTTTTTACAAAGGGAGGAGGTGTAAAAATATATTTTAATCCCATCAAAAAGATTAGTAAGAATCCTTGAATTTTACATCATCCTCAACAACTGATCAGCCCTGTTCTAAAATATGAAACATTAGCAAAACTGCCAGCCCCATAACATAATCATTGCTTTACTTCCTTGGTAACAAAGGAAACTTCTAATGGAAAGAGATTTAAAGTACAGCATGCACATTCCTCTCCAGACTGCAGCCTTTTCCAATAGACTCTCGTAACAATACATCTGCTGACTATCCCTTCTAGAAGGGAACTGTAAGGCCAAATAGGTTATACACCATTTAAGAGCTTACAACCCCACTCGATTAAAAGTACATTACTCTGAAAACAGGAGTTCACCTCCTGATTCTTCTTCATACGTGTTCAGGGAAGAAACTCCAAAGAGACTGAGAAAAAGTCCTTAAACAGAAGCAGAATTTGGTGAAAAGCACAAACTAAGCAAATGCATCTATGACTTCTTACACACATCTGTGCTGGAGAAAATCCCACCCTGAAATACAGGCACAAAATAGGTGTTCTCCATCTGTGCATGGGACTGATGCTGGTTTAAAGCTGACAGTGTGCTTAGCCTGCTGTCTTGAAAGGTAAAATAAATAAATGAATAAACAGATGCATTCTACAAAAGTCTGCACTTGCAAATATATTGTCAACTATAGACAGAAGTACTGCAATAATTAAGCAGATCTCTTCAGGCTTTGCACTGTTCGTAATATTGCTCAGCAATCCAAAATTAAAATCACTAAAAAGAAAAACTGAGTAAATATCAAAACCGGGAAATACCTGGGAAAAAATATCTGTACTGGCCTTAAAGCACCTGCCAGTAGGTCTGCCTGGATTACAGCCAGCAGCACCCAGCTACATCAAATGCAAAAACACAGGTAAAGCTCCCTAACCAAAAGCAATTTTGAGTCATTTGTTCCAGGGTCATTTTGAAAACTGTCATTAAAAAAAAAAAAGAAAAAAAACAAAGGAATTAACAGCTAGTTTTTCCACAGTAAAGAAGAAAATCTGAGGAAGGTGGAAATGCAACACAATTGAAAAACCTAGACAAACTCAATACACACATCAGAACAAAATATACGAAACAAAAACCAAAAACAACAAAGACCAAAACAAAACAAAACAACAACAACAAAAAAAGAAACTTCAAAAGCTATGAAATATCAGGCTGGAACCAGAAAGTAAAGCTGTAGAGAAACTGCATTTTACAGAGGCTAAAAATAGTCTTCCCCATTGTACATTATCTCCTCAAACAGGAGGAACATACGTGAATTTAGAAGTTTCAACAGTTGTGCAATTCTTCTAGTAGCAAGAATGCCACAAACTGGAATTCCTGAAAATTGCCCTGGATAAGAGACTGTAAATCTGCAAGACCCAGAGATATCTACTGGACAGCAAAGTAAAGCTTGACTAGGCTCAGTAAAGAATGGCTAAAGGAGGATTTGACTTAAGTCCCCACCCAGCATTCACAGAGTGACTATGTGGCACACTAGGAGTTACACACAAAACATCACCTTTCAAAGCACAAACTACAGTCAATATGTGAGAAAAGCCCTCTTCAAAATCAAGGGGAAAATTAATTCAAACACTACATTTGTATTTCTTTCTTTCCTTACACTTTTTCTGGATGAAAAAGGAAAGGGATAAAGACAGACTACCCTTTCCAATACATAAATGCACATTTCTTGCTTTGAAAGAAAGAAGGAACACAACAGACACATTAGGTGTTTTTTTAATTAGAAAGCCAGGAGGCACACAAAGGAACAAACAATCACAAAGGGCTCTGTTTCACTCTGGGTTTTTAAATGGTGATAGGGTGGTATTCATGACAGTTTGTACAAAAAGCACTTAGGTACTAATTGTTCCAGGATGCACCAGCAGGTCAAGCACCCCTAAGTAGGTTCCCATGCCCGGGCCTGGGTTTTAGCTCTCAGCAGCCAGCAGCAAGTGTGGCCCCTAAGGTCCCCAGACGCACTGTGAGTGGGGACCTCATGCTGCTGCTGCTGCTGCTTTCACCCACAGCTCATCAGATACTCATCAGTACTGCCAGCAGCAGGACAAAGAGAATTGCTTCAAGAGTAGACAGCCGACTTTGGAGATGAAAACACCTTCAGACAGGAGTTTCTGACACCTTCACAGAAGGGTCATGAGCCTTCTGATACCTCACAGAAGGGTCAATACCAAGCTTACACCAGCCACCTAGTATCACAGCCACAACCTAAACATGTTGAGAACAAAAACCAAGGGAGGAAGACACGTTTAATCACATGACATCGCAAGACTTTGCAAAAATACATTTCAATCTTGTACATGTACCATTCAGCAGTTACACTGGGATTAATACAGCACAGAGGAGCTGAGGCTACAAGAGTTATTGAAAAGTCCAGTTCCTCAAAGAAGAGTGTCTGCAGATTGAAATAATAAGGCATAATCTTTGTGTCATCCCTGTATATTTCTAGACACTGAAAAAGTTACTATTAAACAAAGTGATGTGGAAGCTGTAGAAAAGGCAATCTACGATACCTTCACACTTGAAAAGGTCTCATGTACCAAATTCCAATGCTTAAACTATTGAATTTGCCTAGCAGAGTGGAACAGTATGTCAGAATGAAAAGAAAGCAGATTGCGCTAATAGATGTTAAACCCAGATTAATTTAAAATTAGAAGATTAACTTTTTACCTGTAAGAAAACAAATTATTTTAACAGAAAATTATGTACATAAAGTAGAAGCAGTTAATCCAAGCAGTGTATGTTCAAATTGTTTATCAGTATTTATGCAATGATATCATCATCTACCCTTCTCACTGCCAGCCTCCTCACGCTGCAGATTATACATTAAGCCACTTCCAAAACAGTTCAGTGGGGATGCTTTCTAGGACAAGAACTGAATCAATGGCAGAGCACCCTTCCTGAGTATAGTTAGTTCACAAATGCATGCTGAAGCTAAAAATAACAACAAAACTTTTAAGAGACATGTTTCCAGGGACAGTGAGACATCTAAAATAAGGGATGTGCATTCCACTGAGCCTCAGACAATACCAACTACAGCAGGACCAACTCGACAGCTCTGTATTTTTGATTTCTTGCTGCCTAGCACCCAGTCCTCACCAGATATCCACTGACAACACTTTCTGCACTGTTTAACAACAACAGACAGAAGGTCCCAATCAAATTTGAGCAAAACCTCACCTACCAACACCCACTTTTTCCCTCTAGCTGTCACAAGCAGGGATGCTATCACAGGGAACTGCTGACACCACATCACTACTCCACACCCCACCCATAGGGGTACTGGGGACAGGGCACATGCAGCTTGGCATCACTGGGGGACCAGCAATGGGGAGACTCCTTGGAAATCAAATTATAGACTTGATATTGACTGTTCACTTAGCTGAAGTAGGGCAATGGTACACTGGTTCAATGAGGATGATGCTGATCTTAACTCCATCAGCTCAGCAGGGGTCAGGGCCAGGTTTCCAGTGTCCCTGCAGCTTTGCTGAAGCCAGAGGAATCAAAGGGAAGCTCCGACAGCTGCTGCAGGATTATCTGAGCAAAAGAGGCAGGGGAGGACAAGCCAAAGGCTTTCCATGAGGCAGACACACCAGTTCTGCAGCAAACCCTCTTGGAAACCAGCACATCCTTGGGACTACTAATACTCCAGATATAAATGGGGTCCTGACCCCAACAAGGGAAAGACTCACAGATCTGCCCAGCTCATGAGCAAAACTGGTGAGTAGAACACACTTTACATAAACACAATGGTTTCCCATTATTTTTATATTTTATGATCTCATAGTGTTCAAGAACTTCACATAATATAGAAGAGACATAATTACCTATATTCACCAACATCAACCCTGACTCTCATTCTTGACCAAATAGTTATAAAACTGAGAGGCAGCAGGTTACATGAATTATAAGAATCAATAAAAATATCAGGTTTTGAGAAGAAAATAATGACATTTAAAGAATCCAACCCTTCAATGACGATGTTTTTCATCAAGACAAGTACAAGCTCCAAGCAGGTTTCTCCTTTGCCCATAGAAGGTACGATGTAAGAGTGAGGTAGGAAAGAATAAGTGAACACAGACAAAGCAAGTGACAAAAATAAAAATAATAAAAAAAAAACATTAAGAAAAACAAACACAACATCACAAAACCAGGAGACAGAAAAAAATTAATATTGACTTGTGAGAAGATTAGTTGAGCTTGTATCACTTTCACAGTTCATGGTCTATGATGATATGAAATTGCTTTTATTCCCAACATTTTTTTCTGATACGGTTTGGGTCTTTGATATTGAAAACAAGCTTTCCCTAAAGATAAAAAAATGCAAAAAAAAAAAACCAACACACAGAAGAAAGTAATGTTAAAACAATTAAAAAGGAAAAATTTTAAAATACTACTGAAAAATATGCATAGAATTATTTACCTAGAGAAAGCTATAGGCTGGTCTTTGTTAGAAATGCAAATTTTATTCAGTTAATCAACGGATGAGTGCAACTTCAAATATAACACTCTGAAGGCTCACATCACCACCTCAGGCAAATTCACAGATTAGCTGGTGGCACTGCTGATGATTCCAAGCTTATAACCAAAGTAAATATTTATTAGCATTAACCACTGCATTTGGATTCTATGATTTAAGAAATATACCTACCTTCAGGAAATAACGAATCCCTTTCATCCTAGACATAGTTACACTGAAAAAGGAAAACAGAATTTTCCAAAAGCTTTCTGAAACATGAAGGGAAAGTTATGAGTGTATGATTTAAATACATTACAAAAAAAAACAGTTGCAATCCTTTATTAAACACAATTAATTTTAATTGTAATAGTCACTTCTATAATTATGGTTGATGAGAAACACTGCACACAATTTGCTTCCCCCACAACAATGCTCCAGATACAGATTTTCATTATCTCATCAATACCCACAGCATGAAGTAATCAGAAATAAAACATGAGCAAAATCTCTGAGATTTTTTGATGTTCTTGAAAAAATAAGACAGTCATATCAATGTTTTGGTTTATACAAGCAATCCTACTAAGTAAAATCAAAAATGGGCAGGGGTAGATATTAAGTATGTTGGTTTTGGGTGGGGGCTTTTATTCCAGAATAGGGGCCTGAACAACAAGGTTTTAGGGCTGGGACAACTTCCAATTTCTATAGTCTCTTAAATAGCAAGGACACAACTCTTGAAGGATCAGACTGCTTCAGAAAACATGTTATGATAATAAATTAGAAATCATTTAGTTTATACTTTTGAACCATCCATACTGCAGATAAGCATTTACTGACTAATCCTGGTCTCTGTCTCAGTTATCTGGCTACATCTGCCCTGAAGATAGAACTACAAATCTAGCACATCCCAGAAATACAACTCAGATTAACACTGAAGCACACAAACAATGCTGTTTCAGCTCAAACTGAGTATGTTTAGATCTTGGAGGAACTCATAAGAGTATGCACTGCCCATATGTCACCCTGTATGGTTTCCTGCTTTTAGCCCTTTATTAGGCTGGACAGAGATTGCAGCTGTTCCCCATATTTACAGAGTCTCCAAAACTCCAACTTAATCACCTTTAATATAGAATATTATTGCCACATGAACTTAAGACAGTTAATCTAATCAAGTGATAAAATCATTATGAAAAGCACTAGCATTCCTGAATGCCCACTATAGATAATTTTTTAAACTTCTACATATAACAGGTCTTGTTATTGCCTTCTGAATTTTGCCATTATCTACCTACCACTTGAATTGTTTTCATAGCATTGACCAACAGCTTTGGTGGGAGCAGTACTTCCAAGGTACAAGAAAAGTTTCTCTGCAGTTGCTACTGGCTCACCTGTGCAAGCATGCTGCTCCCACACCACGTGCGGACCAGTTCTGCCACTAAGTACAAAGCCAATCTCACCATGCACGGAATACAGACACTTTATAAAATATGCTGTATCAGCTAAAGGTGAACAGAGGCCACAGACATTAGCTCTTCTAAAGCATTCCTTTTACCTAAGAAAATGGCATATTAAAAAAAATGGCAACAACATGAAAATCTCAGTATTTTCTTCCTGGTTTAAGATGAGAGAGGGAGATACACAAACAAATTAATGGGGATGGGGATACTATCGCTGTTCTATTTTTTCATGGTAAATTGATAGGTCTAATTATATAATGCATTCTAGAAAGATTATGCCAGCATTAAACATCAGGCTGTATTTATAGGGAACTACAAGAAAATTTATACAGCTTCACTCATTGCTCTTGAGAGCATCTACTAAACATTTCAGTAAAACTGCAAATTGAGCTTTTCTCTAAATACATCAGTTGTGGCTACATTTCCAGTTTCAGACCAAAAATCTTGGAAGCCTGGGAGTATAATGTGTCTTTAAAAATAATTTCTTCTTTAATGTAAAAATTAAGTTGTCCTTTGTCCTTGAAGCTAAGACATGGTAGGAAAGAAGGTAAGTCCAAAAAGAGAGAAAAAAGCCTATCTACCTGGAATTAAAGATGTGTGTCTACTATAACAATAACCTAAGCAAAAAGGGGAAATAATATTTGTCTAATTCATAACATTTAAACTTATAATGGGGTAATAAACGAATGCCACATGCTGTGCAGTGCCACATTTGACACTCACAGTCAGTTCTCATGTTGAGAGGGACTTGAAAACTTCTTCAGTATAAAGTATTCAAAGCAAAAGGCATAGGGCCACTTTTCAAGGGTTTTCCATAGCTTTATATCAGCTATTTCTTCATACACATAGCCCTAAAAATAGCCTTGTCTCTGATGATAGTTCAGCTTGGACTTCCATCCAAACCACTATTGCCAAGACTAGGTTAAAGCTTCGCGCTTCATTAGCCACACAGCAGCCTTGGCAAGGGCCAGCTCAAAGCAGCAGTGCTCTGCACCATCACCGTCTGTCCCAAACTAGGAATTAGCACAGGGAAAGCCAAACAAGGCAGTCACAAAAATGTAGCTTCTGTAGCAATCTAGCTTTTGCACAGCATCAGCTAAGTCTTTGTCTTCAGTCACATTGTTTTATCCATTTTCCTTTCCCAAACAATTTATCTCATTTTTAGGCCCTATTGTGTCTTTCTTCTTGAATGGGCCTAAATCTATTAAGTAAGTCATTGCTCATTTCTCCTTCTTTGGTTCCAGCATCTGTTTTCCGTATATTCCTTAATTACTTTCTATTGTAGGAAAGAGAGGAGAAAACCACCCAGGGAGACAGAGAGAACAGGTTACAAGAGCAATATGAAAAGCCATGAAAGGCAGGAGTGGAATCCCCAGAGACCTCTCTGAACAGGCTTCCCTGGTACCCTCTGACCAGATTATCTGCACTGATTGCTTACCCTCACTTACCCTACTAACAGGCATCCCTTCAGACCTGCTGACCATGCTGATGGTGTGATCGATCTTAGGTTTGCTCCCATCACGCAAACAGGCTTAAGCAGTTTGACCCAGCCTGGCTTCCTGCAACAGGAACAGCTGAGATTGCCAAAGCCTAGGGATAATGTCCCTCAGCAAAGGCAGCAGCATTCAGACTGAGAGCAATTCTTCTCACAGCTTGTGTACTGAGCTTGGATCTTTTGCACCTCACACACCTAAGAGCCAACAAGCTCTGTATATCATTTCACATTTCTCTCGTTATGTTGCCTGCCTTGACCTTTCCTTTAGCCAGACCTCCCCTATTTGGCACCATAATGTTTAGATGGATCTTGTACCTGCAAACACTACTCAGTCTCTAAGACACAGGACCACTACACATACACTGCCTCTTTTCCATGCATTGCTCTTCTCCAACCTTTCAGTCCAAAACTCCTTGGGGCAGAAAATCCCTTCTCAAGAGCTCCTGAAAGCACCCTAAGGTATTGCTCCCTACACAGTTGGATAACGTAACCAAAATGAATGAAATTGCATCAGAATCTCATCAGACCAAAACAAAAATGCTTTAAACCTTGGGAGGAAAAAAAAAAAAATCAACAAAGACTGAGTAGGAAGTACTGAAGTACTTGCCCCAGTCATCTATGCACAAAACAGCCAAAGAGTTTGGTACAAGCACCAAACCTTCTACCGCCTTGCTGCTTTACTTCTTTACCTTCTGGCCCACTACACCAAGTCTCCCCTCTCTATTCCCCAACAACATCTGGATTGCACAATCAACAGGACAATGCAGCTGGGATGTCCTTCTCCATTCTCCAAACACATAGGCACTATTAGTCTCCAACCTAGGGAAGAAGGCAAGGTTCTACACCTACCTGAGAGGAGAGAGGGAGAGCGAAGACAGAAGGAAACTCTACAGCCTGAATCTACAGCTCCTCACCTAGGAGGTCATATATTCCTCCAGTCACTGGAATTCAAAGCACATGGAGAAAAACAGCCTGAGCATGCCAAAATGAGGTCACTCAGAACAATGAACGGTAACTATTATTTTCTTAAGACCTCAACATTTCTCTCTTTATGCAAGTTCATTGTACAACAGAGCAGGTCGAGTTTAAATGAGAATTAGACTGCAGCTCTTTAGTATGCCCCAGGTAAAACAAGTGAGAGCACACAAAGGGCACCTGATAACATTATCTGCACATGCACTATTGTGTAGCTGTTTCCATAGGCACAAAGGACTGTCAAACTGCCATAAGACTTCATGCTAATTACTTTGTGTGTGTTATGAAATGTAAATTAGGACTACCTCAAAAACCTGGAAAATTGCACTTATCTAATTCTCACAGGATTATAAGAGGGCAGTCATTCAATAATATTTCTCACCAGGAAATGTGAAACTGGGCTCTGCAAAGATGCTTTGCACAAAGAGAGACAGATCTGTTAGTGTATATAACAGTTGTTTAGCTGCACATGCAGCTCCAAATCAAATTTGCAAACTGGTGAAACATCTGGAGGGGAGAGCCTCAGATGGTGAGAACCATCACAATTATGATAATACAATGTTTCTTTACCATGTGTGATATAAAATTAAGCAGTTAATATACATGATGATTAAAAGAGTTGACACAATTACCAAATGTTGCATGACTCCTACGACTGAGTGCGGGAAGCTGCCCTGTAATTTCTAATTTACCTTCCCTCTCCCAAAAGAAAGTCTCCTGCTACTAAGTTTTTCTGAATAATGAAACATAATAATGATACTTACATGTATTTGTGCCAAAAAATATAAAATAAAAATACATTACAAGCACAACCCATAAACATTTTCACTGCTTCTTTATTTAGGACCAACCAAGCATTTTATGAATTGTAGTTATTTATGATGTTTTATATACTGCCTTCGTTTATGCACAAAATGGTCCCCTACTTCCTCACTGTGGCTCTTCATCATTCAGCAGCAAGACTGAAGGTCAGACTTCAAACTCTGTCGCAAGGGTCTTATTCTCATATCCTTGCAGGCCCTCCATCCTGCAAACACTCAGCCATGTGTTTAACTTTATGTATACAAGCAGTCTCACTGATCTCATTCATGAAATTCTAGCCTTATTTAAATTGCCACAGGTTTTACCATTGATTCCATTTAGACCCAGATTTCATCTAATGGGACTATTTACATCTGAAAAGCTGAACACATGTCCAAGTGTTTGTAAAACTGAAGTCTCAACAGCAAAGCCAAGGCATACTCTGCCATTCTCTCTCACTAGTATACCAGACCTACAAAATTATTTCATTTTCTTTGATTTTAACTAAGTTAGGACAAAATAAACATATCACTATGTTTATCACTATTTATCCCTCTTTTTGAATATTACTAAGCAGGTTATCCTCTCCAATCAGCAGGAAACGGTTAATGCATAATAGTCTATGCACAAACACTGAGCTTGCTTAGTAAAGAGTTCACTTGTTCATTTGTACTTCAAAAAAGAATAAATTTTAGGCAGCTACAAGAATAACACATTAGTAAGGTGTAGTCTTCTTTCTTTAATTAGAACAGCAGCAATATTCAACCAATCTAAATTGAATTCAATTACATCAGAGCTTACTCAGTTTCTGAAGCAATACCTGAAACAATCTTTGCATTTGCTTCCTCATTTAGTTTTATTTTAAAGCATGGATAGTGTAAGCTGACCTAAGGAGATAACTTCAAACCTTCAGCAGAAAAAAAGAAGGAAACCCAAATAATTGCAAAGTCAGAAGAGATCCTTCACTTCAGAAAGTAAAAATTATGCAGTTCCTGATGCAATTCAGAACAATGACTAAAGAAATAAGGACCCTCTAAACACAAAACAGACAACTTGCTTTTTCTGATTACCATACTGCTCACTATATTTATAGGCTCAGAAACTCCCAAGGGCTTAACTGGATAATTTAATCACTCTGTTGGAAAAGTCACCGATGGCAGGGCTCATCCCTTTACCTTATCCATGATCTGTGCTGCTGGTGCAGATGTAAGATAGCATGCAAGTACAGATGGGATGAAAAATTGTATTTCACTCTGTATGTGTATATATATATACAGTTAGATGTGCAATTAAGTATGCATATTAAATACAACCATCCTGTTAGGAAAACGGTTCTTTTGCATTTTACAACACAAAATACATCATAACAAGAAGTCTTCCTTGAGCACTTATTCTACAAGTGTGCTCACTTACTCTTGGCAAAGGAGTAACTGGTAAAATTTCAGATTCATTCTTAGAATTATCACAGTATCTGCTCTTCTTTAACAGGAGCGCTCTTTGCAACTTCACACATTTTATATAGGATTTCAGTCCAAGAAAAATGAGGATGGAAAACAAATACTCTCCACTAATACAGCAGCATATAAAGTACAACACTGTGTATTTCCATACTCTACACACAGATGTTTCCCCACAATTTCTTATCTTGAAAGAAGTATGCAAAATAAAGTGCTCTCAGTGCCCTTGTTCAAGCCAAAACCTTCAGCCATCACACCCACCACTATGCCACACTAAGAAGGGATGTCCTTAGATCCTTGACCACAGTAAGATCCAGTGCAATTTGTATTTTGAAGCAGAATTGTTTCAGTTACACTAGACAAGCAAGAAAAAAAAAATTGATAAATTATTTCAGTCACACTCATCACTGAAAATTCACATCCACATCACTTAGATTTTTCCTTAAATATTTACAGAAAGACTGAGGCACAGGTATGGATGCTAAATGTAAAAAGCAAGCAGGAATATAGAGACTGTGTAAGTCACACAGGCTTCTCACTCTGGCCTGAGAAAGCATAAGGTAAAATCCAAACAATCTTTGCAGGTGTTGTTTAGGATCCTTGTTGTTTATTTGTAAGAAACAGTCAAGGGGTGGTGTTCCACTTAACCAATGATGGTGGATGTGTTGTTTTAATGACCAGTGAGAGTTTTACCTCTCCGATCTTCTTGAACCTGTCTATAAAAGAAGAACTGGAATAATAAAACTCTTGCACTCTTGCTCTCTTGCACAATACAGCTAAGAGAGTCAGTGTTGTGCTTCTCACTGTTTCTAATATAGTGCGGCACACAGGCACTAATAAAATAGCTCTTTATTTCTGGAATCTTTCCCATACTTACATTTACCTGTGTCTTAGTTCTTTATTTTTATGCTTTAGAGTCATTTTACTTATTCAGAAAACAGTACCCTAACATTCGGATTCAGTAGTAAGAAACTGAGATTTAAATCTTTTTGCTGTAAAATAAACTGTGCTTTTTCACATCATTAAAAATTAGTGAGCATAGTGTGAACACAAACATAAACCCTCTGCCTATAGTAAGCTACAACACAGAGAACCTCAACAAAATCTACAAATTTCAGTCTGCAAGATGTTCAGAACAAGCTGAGCACTGAGCCAAATTGGTAGATGTAAATATCACACACAGAACGTGTTTCTGGAAACTGTGCCTAACAGGGTGGTACCTTGCTCCAAGCTACTGCATCAGAGCCTTTCAAGACACTTATAGAACTCATCACCATGGTACCTGCAAATCTGTACTATCCAAATTTCCTGTTTTGAGAAGCCTTCTTCTCCAACACTATCATCAAGCAGCATCAAGATCTAGAGCTGCAAAGAGCAGCATACCTTTTTTCCTGCAAAACTAGTTTATTTCTATACACATCAAGCCAACAGCTCAGAATTATAATACGGTTAACACTTATCTTAGTGATACATGGAAAAAAATGCTACAGGTATTCCTATACAGTCAGTATTTTCATCATTTTTCAAGAGTAAAATATCAAATATTAGTAATTATTAGCATGGTAAGCTAGCAGACTAGGTATATGGCACACAAATAGGTGAAAGGCAATATTCCTTAAGGCCCTTCTTTGTGAGATTCTTTTCTCCCCTCACTACACACTTGCCCAGCCCCTAAATGAGGTGACCCTCAATTGTCCTCAGACAGGACAGGATTGTTCATTTTAATTGAAAACAAAACACTTAGGAAAAAAATGGAAGAGCTGACTGTCCCCTAGAGGTGAAGAGTTTCCTGAAAATTCTGACAGGTTTACTGTAGTTTCCTGGAAAATCTTACACGTTTACTGATGTTAACATATAAACATCACCTTTTTCATTAAAATCCTGTTTCTTTTGTCATGCGCTACAAGCAGGCTCTAAATTTCAGAAGACCAACAGGCTTCCTTGCTCATTGGACATCCAGTCCTTCCTTTTGCTCTTAACCCGTTATCAGTCAGGCATGAAACTACAGTTACTCAACTCCATTAGAGTAATCCCAGGTTCTGCTAAGAACACATACAAACCTACTCATTCAACATTAAACAAAATTGACTTTGTGAGACTTTCACAGAATTGCAACTTTCGAGAGGGACCTCTGGAGGTCATCTAATCTAAGACACACCCCAGTCCATCCAAATAAAGCAGGCTTACCTGGAGCAGGTTGCACAGGATTGTGTCCAGGTGGGTTTTAATTATGTCCAGAGAAGGAGACCCTCCACAACTCCTCTTGTCTTTTAATTACAGCAAGTACAGTGCTACAGCAAAACACACTCCAGAGAAACAAAAACTGCTCTGGCTAAGCAGTATCTAGAGACCTCACAGTTCTTGGGGAAAGGGGAAGTATATAAAACAAGTTCCTTTCTTTAAGCCCAAATTGTCATTTCAAAATAGCTAGATACCCTTATGAAGGCTTGAGCCACATGGAATCACCCAGCACAACAGACCATCAAAGATGTGGCTTCAGTCGCCGCTAGTTTGCTGTCATAACGAGCAGAACAGGGTGGAAGAAGCAAAGCAGTAAGAGATGTAGTGACTTGCAGCATCACTCAGGGCCCATCCTGACACACAGCCCCAGACTCATTCAGGTGGAGCAGGCACCCATCTGACGCTCAACCTGCCAGCCATACTCCATAAGGCACATCACCACAACCATCTCCATAGCAGGAGCTGCCTTCAACAGCCAGGCAGAGCAGGAACGTGCCTGGCAGCAAACAGCAGCGCAGACAGAACTCCAGGAGATCCAGCTTGGGCTTGGCTTTTTTACCATGAGTACAACAACCAAGGAACCACTTACTCTGTGGCCTTTCCCTGTCCTTAAGGGAACATTTCATCCTCTGGATAAAAGTATATTTTGAGAACTCTCCAGAAGCGTGATGTTTATTAAAGAGAAATACTAACATTTTTAACAAGCCAAGTGATTTACATGCAAGAGATGAGTAATGTACTGTGAAATGGAATAGAACATATAACTACATCTTTTCACAAAAATAGAAAATTTATTAAAGTACACTGGTGTTACAAAGAAGCTATAAAGAACTGTTCTACAAAATAAGAGCTGCTAGACACAAAACTGCCATTTGATTAAATTTTTTCATTATGCTCTTAGTACTTATTCTTTCAGCAGGCTTTATTTATACAGCCATGCAGCATTTAAATTATTTTTTTGGCACCGGAACCTTAATTCAGATCAAAGTGATTTAAAAAGCCTAAGTTTTCTTCTCCTTTAATTATAAAAATGTAAGACATCAGAAGTTTAATTACAAATAATTGGTTAGAAAAAGGAAACCCTTTTTCTCCAACTAATATTGAATTTTCCAGAGCAACCCTCTTTTCTTAAAAAAAAAAACCAAACAAAACAACAAAACAACCCTCACAGAAAAAATGACCTTTAATAGTTTCCTCAAGTACTACTGAAACTGTTCAAAGAAAATGAAACATATACACTGAAAATTATTGGAATTTATTGCAAGGAAATTCTTGTTAAAATTCAAGATTTTGCAGTACAGAAATAGATAGGAGCATACCATACCCAGAAGTATCTTCCCGCGAACAGTGTTTCTTTTGGCAAGGGAGCTGGAAGGAGGCCTGGAAAGCCAAAGAAAGGATAGCAGAATGGGACCAACCTTGCTAGAGACTCATGAACCAAACTTCCAAATCAGAAATTATTTCAGAGAGACGATTCTCCAACTAAATGATTCACCAACTCATTTATTTCAGAGACATGATTCTCCAAGATGATTCACCAACTAAATACTGACACCAAAAAGGTCAGATGGGCCAATACAGAGAGGCTTAATCCAGGATATAAATATCATTTTAGTGGTATCTAGAGTGCCAATATAAAACACACAAAATTAGGCTTGTTAAGACCCTGCCTCAAATGTGAGTCCAATTTCTTCATTTTGTTATTAAAATATTAAAACAATCAATACTGTTGCCACACTAGGGAGATATATCAAAAAAATACAATATCAAATACAAAAGAAGTATGACAGCACCTTCATTGTCATGTAACTGTTGGAAATGAGAGGACAAAACAAGGCACACAGACAGCGTTGCTTCTACTTATTTTTTTTAAAGAAAAAAAACTATTTTTAAAAAGCATATGAAGTATGAAAAAAAAGAGTATAGAGCAGAAGGTTCATAACCTACAGAACAACAGCTGCAAGTTCCACCCACAGAGTCACACTCGACACAATACGGGCTCCTTCTACTCCAGTAAAGGAAATCCACAGTGTTACTTGGAAATGGGGAACTAAGGAAAGTTACCCTAATGGCCAGAACTGCAGGCATCTCATCTAAATTTCCAACTGGACCTAATCCTCTTCTCAAAGTCATCCAATACAAGTCCCCTCAAACAAAGGAGCCAGCCAAACATAACTGATTCTGACCCAGGAAAGTTGACAGGCTGTGAAATGAAACCAAGAATATTTTGGTTTCCAGTGTTTCCAAAGTGCTACAATATCACAAAGACTAAAAACACCAACAGGATCAGTCTGCAGAGGAGAAATTACTAAACAGCTTATAAAGGCACAGGCATTGGGTGCTTCGAAAGGAAGATTTTTTAAGTGTATTATTTAATGTGCTGTTTTGCACATTGGGCAGCAAGAGCCTCCCATGTCTTTTTAAATGTCCACCACTGAAAACACACTCTGAAAACAATATCAAACTATACACATACACAAAGGACTTTGAGAAACCAAAGTTAAAATCACAGAAGTGGCACACTTTTAAAACTAATTCCCACTTCAAGATTTCACATGAGAGACCTGAGACAAATCAGTTAGTTACAAAAAAAAATAAATAAAATTATCCTTGATTAAGAGTTCCAGTTCTCCCCAGTTTGCCTCCAAGATGTTGGCTACTACTTTATAATCCAATGAATTGCATGTTTCAATGCAAAGTGCCTACTAAGAGCCTGTCTGGTGTATAGGCGCTAATATAGTAGAGAACTTCAACTCGATGACTCACAACCTCACAGCAGGTTGAACCCTAAGCATGATACAAAACACCTCTGGGAAACACCCTGAGGTAAAATGCAGGCACAGGAATTACCACAACATTCATGGTTCCAAAACCAGCCACACACTGAATATTTACAATTTAAATGACAATGGGACAGACCTCCACTGCCTACTTTCTAGAAGCAACCTCAACACACCAAATTTTTTCTACACACAAGCTGATTTCCTTCTGAAGTCATTCATCTCCTGTTGGAATCTGGAAGAAGACATACCAAGGGGCTCTTTGATAAAAGCAAACAGGATCATGCTGGTTGGCTGGATTTCAAGGCTTGGTTTTAACCATGATATTCCACAATAAAGGCCTTAGCAGGCTCCTATCTACAGACAGATTTTTATTTTCCTTAATTCTTAAATATCCTTATAATTAACAACATCCAGTGACTCAGGAGTTTTTCCTCCTCCCTGCTAAGTAATTATGTCACCTTAAAACTGCTCCAAACATCAACTTTAGGAAACTATTTTCAGTGGAATTGTATTTCTTAATGCTTTATTCATACACTGGAACTCCATGCTGGCTCTTTTAGTACCAAAGTAAATAAACATTACCAACTTCAATAGTTGCTGAGAAAACATAAAAGCTATTTTAAAAAGCATCAACTGAGAAATATTTCTGCACAGAAATTGCAAGAATGGAGGCTGGATGCTGCAAAGGCACTCCTGACGCATCATGACACTGGAAGCCCACACACTTAGCCAGGCACCACCTCCTAAATAAAATTACCTGATTCACAGAGAGCCATACAACTTTGAACTACATTCCCTTGTATCTGAGGGACAGAAAAACCTTAGACAAGCAGTTAACTGAAGTTACACTTAGAGCAGGCAGCCAAGCAATTGGAAACACTATGTACAAAAATGAAATGTGATCTCCAAGCAGGGGCTGCAGATAAGCACTTGTGGTGTATCTTTTAGTTATGTATTTGAAAGTGTTCAGAGACTGGCTTCCCACCTAAGCACTGGGGACAGGTCATTCTACCACAATGATGTGGAAGGCACACACTGGAGTCTGGTTCCTGGGCGCAGCTTCCAATTATTAATTGCTACATGTAAAAAGCCACAGAGGTGAGAACACCGGACAGAGATCTAGGAAGGGCATTGGCTGCCGTTGAGTGGGTTTGTTTCCATGACAATTTTGGTCACTAAACAGTGACCCTGTTTCAAGAGTTCAAATCCTTTTTTAGGATTTAAGTACGCAAATCACCAAGCTGCATGAAAATAGCATCCAGGCACTGGCAGGGACTTCACAGCAATAGTTCTGCTACCAATTACTGCGTTGTTCCCCTGAATGCGAATTGGACTAACCGAAAAAAACATGTAGGAGCTAAAAATCTTACAATCCTCTCATTAGCAAAATAGCCTAGAGTAACACTAAATTCAGAAACACCCATCCTGGACACAGGATGCTAAATTCAGAAAAACCTGCCCTCCCTTGAAACCCAGGTCAGAGGTCAGGGCAGGGCTTTTGGGGTCTAGTGACAAGCTGGTGAATAATAAGGGATTCCACAGACCAGTCCAGTCATCTAGAAACAATGGTTTGTACCATCATATAGAAAATCCACGTTCAATAATCTGTCAGTCTCTGGCTTCCCAGGCCAGCTGGGACTGGGAATGCTGCTGAGGCCAATGTGCTTAAATCCTGGAGAGAAGGAAATGATCTGAGGCAGTCAACAGTGACCCCCATGAATATATTACGGAGCCTTTGTAGCAGACTAATAGCAAACCTGTCCAGCTCTCTGCTGGAAGAAAGATGCCATAAAAGGCACGGTCTCAAATTTTAGCATACAACAGAATTCTGCTATTTAATATAATGGTAGTATATACACCCACAGTGTTTTTACAGATTACACTGATTCTTAACAGTTTTTGAAGCATCAATATGTGCCACTTGAATAAACCATGGGACAAAAAAAAAAAATAAAAAAAAATTAAGATATAAAAGACAAAAAAATCTTATGCTGAAACCATAATATTTCCAATAAAACAAGTAGTAATTAAATAGATGAAGAAGTAATGGAAATAAGGGACATGAAGATAGTAAACAAGTACTATTTACCTCCAACTGAAACCTGCCACTATTCTTGAAAAATTTCCTCATGAAGCCACTAGGACAATGAAGGCTAACAGTAATTCACAGTGTCCTAGGGAACACAAGGATTAGTATTCAAGGAAGCCACTTTTACTTTTTCTCCCTCTCAAAGCTTAACGAGGCCAGGAATGGCCAGTGAAGCATCACCGATGAACCTTCCACAGTTACAGAGGCAAGGTCACAAAATCTTATCAGCTTCAAACTGTTTGATTTATCAATTTTCTTTTTCCTTGAAGTAAAACAGAGATTGATAGATTACTTGATCCTTGGCTGCTGCTCCAATGATCCAGCTTGTTCCTTTGTTTCACAATCAGCTGTCATACACAAACAGCAGCAACCCTGTGCTAGCCTGAAGCACCATGTGAAGACAGAGCCAAGTGCATATCACTGCCTTTGGAGATGTCTGTCATAAGCCATTCACAGGTCCACAAAATATTTCAGCTGTCCTGAAGTAACAAACTGAGCAGCAGTGTTGACATGTTAAGTAATATTTAGGATGCCATTCCAAAGAAACACTTTCCTCTGACTCTTCAAGTTTCATTCACCTTCAGGCTAGCTTTTGGGGGAAAATGGTTTAATATGGAGCTCCACAGAGGGTGAAACTGGGAAACAAATTGCAAAATTTATACCCTCCTACTAGGGAGGGACTGCCTGCACAAAAAAAAAAATCACACATCTTAAGTCTGGATGACCATCCTGAGACAGGATAAGAACCTGATCAAGTAGATGTGAAATGAAATCCTACTGCCATCCTGACTTAAACAACCTGCCCACAGAGCAAGCTCCCACTCTAAAGGATTATAAAGGAGAATTCATATGATCAGTCACCTCAAGTGGGAAAGCAGAAGGAGTCAAAGGTTGCCAAACCCTAAGGCAAACAACAGACTTACACAATCAAGATACAAAAATTCCAAAATTTATTTTAGAACTTTCAGCAGAAGGCTCAGATCTCCAGATTAAATGCTTCCTCCTTTAAAACAACCATTTCAGACAAAAATTTGGGTTAAAAGAACAGAAAAGGAAATGGGCATTTTAAAAAGGTTTCTTTTCCAAAAAACAGTTATCCCAAAATCTGAGTACAGCTTATAAAATATTTAGACTTTTTTTTTTTTTTTAAATCTAACGTAAAACACTGGCCCAAAGAACAGATTCACCTTTACATTAGAAACAATAACACTAAGCACCTCTGCCTTCAGATTTAGTCTGTTTCTTCAGCTTTGTTCTTGGAGCAATTCTCACCACAGGTTGCCAGCAGTCTTGCATCAGTTTCAGCATGAAATATTCAAATATAAAGAAACTCCATAAACAAACAGCAAAGTCTGATTCAGTCAACTTCACAAAAAAAATAAAAAATAAAAAAAACTCACAGCAAACAACAAGGGAAGGGCAAACTTCCAGATGAGGGAAGCAAAGGAGCTCTAATTCATCACTCTTGCAGCTATCAGATGGTTAACAAATTGAGATGAGATACTTCTGAGCCTTTCAGCAACTTTCGCTCTGGCAAACTTAAAGGATTCAGAAGTGCAGCTGGAATACATATGGGAGATGTTGGAGAAAGTTGATCATTCAAATTTGTAACTCCATTGTGTGCTGGAAGAACTTCCTGCAGATGAGGCGCATCCCGTCAGTGACTCAGAGAGACTTTCTGTCTGCTAACAGGCATGAATTTATTCTCTGAACCAGCTACCAGAAGCGACATGCTTTATGTTAGTGTTACATATGCGACAAGAATCTTAAAATAAAGCCAGTGGGGACATAATTCCTTTTGCTTTCTAAAATCCCTATATTACAGCATCTCAAATGGAAAAAGAAAACCAACAAAACAAACCACCCACCAATATCTTGATGAAACTACAATTTCACATTTGGATCAAAGTGTTTCATTCAACATATTTTTTTATGCAGAAACCATTTTTAAATCAAAAGCCAAATACGTATTTAGGTTATGTTCAGCATTTAAAAAAGAACTGGTATTAACAGAATATTATTGTGCCAGGTTCATCCCATTAGAAAATCAGTTACCGGTTCACTTGGTTAATACTCAGCTACCACACAAACTCAACTATAAACCTTTACTACACAGCCTAACTTACTTAAGCATCTTCTCCAAGTTACCCTTACTCCTTTATGAATATGTAAAACCTCATGTTTCATATAAAAATTATCTTTATGGTGGTTTGAAATTAGCATGCAGAAGGTGGAACAGAGGGGATAAAGGGAAAACACTATAGAGAAAGCACACAAGTCCCTGTTTCCCCATCACCAACCTCACTCCTGGAATTCAGAAGATTTACCTATCAATTGGAGCTACTAAAAGCTACTGGAGAGGTGTACTTGGAGCTGAAAAATTGAGAAGACAACAAAAAGGGACCATAAAATCACAAACGTAAATTAATAATCAAATATACGCACACAACAAGGAGACAGATGGCAAGTAATTTTCCCCAGTGCACTTACACTTGTTCTTCTAGTGCACGTATTTGGGTCACTTGCTAGATTAAATCTCATGTGGCAGACCCAACAGAAGTACTGTCAAATGTGTATGGGCTCGGCCTCTTTTAAAATGATGCAAGTCTGACACTACAGGGTGAAAACATTTAACAGGATTTTTTCAGCGCAGTCTGGAATGTTGCCCAGGGACTTTGAAACAGGGCTGATGGATATTTCTACCATCAGCAAGGCTGCCCCATTCAGGCCTGCTAAATAAAATGCAGCATAACCCTAGAGAAAGTTGGTCTGTCCTACCAAATTTCATGGAAGAAATACAGACAAATCTGTATACATTTTCCAGAACACCAATTTTGACAATGTGTCACTGAGACAATACATCACTCAAGGTAAAAGCTTCCTACCATACTGTCCCTAAATTATGCCTTTCATCTGAGATTTAGAAGAAAGGACCACCTCAATAGATGAGTTGCTTTTGCACCGTTCACTGTAGCAATGCATGACCTTGGATAGGCACTAAATCTTCCCCACCCCAGCTACAAACTGACAGCCACCTGTCTTAGTCAGCACAGGTCACATGAAGGATGACTGCGTCAGTGTAAGGCGCCTGCAGGTCAAATTGTCAGGTGGGCAGGCAAAAATAGTCATGCCTATGTGTAAGCCTAATTGCAGCAATGGGTCTCCCTCCTGTAATACTGTCATGAAACACTAACTGTGTGTGCAGAGATTAGTCCCCCCCTTAATCTGGCAAGAAGCTGGACGTAACACGGTGCAACGAGCAAGATCTTAAACACATCTGCAGAAATGGAAATTGCATTTCTTTCTACCCTGTTACCAGTTTCAAGATGATTTTGCTTAACAATAAATCAACCTTTATTAATGAACAATGTGAGCTACTGTGGCATTAAATATTTTTCCCCCCTCTATCTTCATTAATCTCTTGTTTTGGGTTACTACATGCCACATTCAGTTTCAAACAAATACGTAAAAAGAGGCAGAAAATACATCTATTTGCTCCTAGCTGAACAAGAAGGTTTTGAGCTGGGGAGGTCAAACTCTCAGTAATAATCTACACACATAAGTAGGAAATATCACAGCTGTCTGTAAGAACTACAGTGGCAGGGACAAAGGTGGCAAAAGCATGTGTTTTCTAGGTCTACATCTACAGAACAAAAAAAAATATCCAACAACACTGGCTCTTGTGTTTAGAAACTGACAAGTGACACTTTCATTCAAAGTAATCAATAAATCAGCGGCTCAAAATATCAGGATTGCACTGATGATGTGGAATATATCTGCTTAGCCTGAAAGAAACGAGTTTAGGCAGACTAATGACAAAAAGAACATGTACATTTCCTCAGGCTTAAAATTCATGCTATTTCAGCTAAAGTGGGTGAAGGGTGGGGAACAAAATATTGAATCCTTTGATACAGAGTCAAAGCCCAGACTACAAGCAAGTTTGTTATCTCACTGCCCATACAGTCTTTAGTTTGGTGCCTTGCTGCTGCTAAAATATTACATCTTACCATTGGAAAATTGATTTTGCTATAAGAAGTTTTATGGTACCACTTAATCTTGCCCAACCTACATAAAAAAAATACAGAAAGCAATTACAGACACCCTTTATGTGTTAAGTTTGATCACTATATTAAAAAGAGAATAGTGTGATGTAATTTCAATATAATAGCAAGGGAACTAGAAAAAAAACAACATGGCAATATGCTGCCCTCCTGAAACAAGACATTGCTTAATTTAAGCTAGTTCCCAGTTTAAATGCACAATCTTGGTTCAGTTCAAGTTAGTAGCATGATCCATCTCGTACATGGAGGGCTGTGTCCTGCAGCTCCAGCATCGACCTCCTTTTCTACTGTTACATTTCAAGCTGGCTCCTGCGGGGCAGCAAGACTCTGTGATTACAGCTGAAAGAATACTTTGGGTCTGAGAGCCTGCCTCTTTGAATAGATAACCCTTTCAAGCTCAACAGTTACTAGCACTAAACAGCCCTTTCTGCCTTGTCCCTTCCGGTGCTGCAATTGAAAAACATCCTAATTAGATGACCCCGCATACAGATATGCCATTAACTCGCTTTCAGAACACTCTAGCCAATGCCTAAATCTTAGCTGCAGTGATGAGAAGTACTTTATTTAGTTAGGAGGTAAACACATGAACAAAGCAGTCTTTTAGAACACCTTTTAAACAGTGTGGGATTACTGCTAGCAAAATCAGTGTGTGATTATCTTTTCCACACTTTCAGAGATGACACTCAAATACTACTTTTTCTCGAACTGCATTAAAACACACTCAGGCAAGATCAAGAGTAACTTTGACCTCCACATCAACAGCACCAGAAAGTACTTCATACTGCTTTCCATGCCTAGTCCATTTGAACTGGCCTGCAGGACAGGCTTTTAAGCCTGTGCTTAAACAAGACAGTTTTGCCCAAACATTGCAATATATGCTATGTAGGGTTATGTAAATATTCCACAACTCCTGCAGTTCTTAACTATAATAAGCGGGTTTAAAATAGCATCACTGTATCAAAATATTCACTACTTCCTATTGATCCAACTCAGACCTGACATTTCAGGGCAACAGCAGACTTTTCTCTTTTATTGTTTATGAATGAAGCTTCAAAACTCTAAAATAGGTTTAAGAAAAATCACTGTAGGAAACTGGAAGACTCACAGAAACCTAAAACCACTTAATTGCTCGCAAGGCTTCAAGTACATGTAAATGACCTGGAGGGCTGAAGCCTGAATTGCCACATTCTGCAGCCAACTGTTCCTAGCCAGAGACCCATACCAGGACTAACACTTGGCATTTGCTTCCAGTATAATAGGTTTAATAGTAGCAAGCCTTGAAAACAGGGGGGAGTATTCTGGAAGCAATGACAGATCTTAAACACGGCAGGTGCACTGTAATACTGCTTAAGGGAGAAAAATTCCAAGTTTAGTAACTAATTACTTCAGGACAGGCAGGTTGTTTTCCAAGGCAAATGACTAATCAAACACACATCTGACCCTTTCGCATCCCATCAAACACATATCTGACCCTTTCGCATCCCATCAGCGCCCCGGGAAGTTCAACTCAGCCAGCAAACGTCTTCCTCATCAGGCACATCCCTCATCCCACCTCGCCGTGCTTCCTCCCGTTTCTCCTCTCGCACCAAAGCCTCCAAGGCACCAACCCTGCCTGACAGCCGCTCAGGGAGTTCGCTGGCACCGCGAACCCGAGTCGCGCCGTAAGACCCTCCGCTCACACACGCTCCCAGGGGAATTCCTCGCTCCCTCCCGCCCCGGCAGCCCCGCACGCGTGGCCAGCTGCCGGCTCCCGCAGGGTTCCAGCCGCGCCACCGGGACGGGACGGGCCCGCCGGAGCCCCCCAGCCGGACACCCCCGGGGCAGACGGCCTCTGGCCACAGAGGAGAGAGGCTGATGAAACGCTGTCAAAGTCAATCCCGGCTCACTTTTTGGATGGCTTAATTCCAATGGAGCATGAATCACCCCAGGACGGTTAATAAGTTTAGCCAGGCGTGCTGTTCTCCCTAATAATACATTATAATTATGCATCTGTTTTATATGCCATCAGATTAAGCCACCGGAAAAGGCACAAATCGGAATTTCCCCCGACTAAGAGCAGCAGCTTTCCGCAGCTCCGGCGGGCAGGTACGGCCAGGAGACGAGCAGGTGGGCAGCCCAAACCAGCCCAGCGTCGCTCTCGGCCGGCGGGGCTCCGCTCCCCGCGGCCGCCCAGCGCAGCCCGGCAGCGACGGCAACTTCCCGTGGGCGCTCGGTCCCGGCGGAGCGGGGGGACGGGACGGGAGGCGGCCGGGCACCCTGCTGACACCGCGCACGAGGGACCAGCCCAGGACACGCCAACTTGGAACGGCGGGTCCCCTCCCGCTGCATGGACCTGGAGAGAACCGAGTCCGATCTGTCAGAGCCCCGGGAGCGAAGGGTGCCGCCGCGGCCACCCGGAGCTCCGCAGCCACCGGGACCCTCCGGCACCGCCCCGGGCACCAGGAGCGGGGCGGCCGAAGCTCCGCTCCCGACAGGTGAGCAACCCCCGCCCGCCCAGCCCCGCCGCTGCCCGCCCTACCTGTCATCGTAGCAGAAGTCGGCGCTCAGGGTGTTGAGGTACAGGGCGAGCCCCAGGGCGCTGCTCAACAACTCCGCGATCATCTCTCCGCCTGCCACCGCCGCTGCCGCTCTCGCACCGGGGCAGCCCCCTGCCCTGCCCGACCTCTCGCGCCAGCCCCGCCGCGCCTGCCCCTCGTGCTCCCCGGCACCGCGGGGCGCCGCTCCGCGCTCCGCCGGCGGTCACAGCCTGACGGCGTCCCCCGCTCCGCCGCTCCTACCCCATGGCAGCGGAGCGATCGGCGGCGAGAGCGCAGCTGGGCTCAGCGGAGCGGGGTTCAGCGGCGCAGGGCTCAGCGGAGCGGGACGCGCCTCCGACTCCCGCCTTCCTCCCGCGGCGCCCCGGCGCTACCGCAGCTCCGTTCCCGGCCCGCGCCCCCCTCACTGCCGAGCCGGGCGCTGCCGCCGAGGCTCTGGGAGCGCCCGCGTGGGGCGCCCCGGGCTCCCACCGCGCCTGCGCGCGGGCCCGCCCCGCGCCGCCCCTCCGCGCCCGCCCCGCGCCCCGCCCCGCCCCGCGCGCCAGCGGCTGAGGCGGCCCCGCGCCCGTTCCGGCACCGGCGGCACGGGCTGGGCCGGGCCGTGGGTTCACGGTGTCCCGCCGCCAGCTGGGCACAGTCACGGCTTGTTTTCCTTCCCATTTTCTCCTTTTCCCATTTTTCTATTTCATTCTCTTTTCTCTTCGGCTTCTCCCTTTCTTTTCCCTTTTTCTCTGCTCCTCTTTTCTTCTTTTTCCCGTCTTTATTTTCCTTGTTTTCCTGTTCCCCTTTTTCCCCCTTTTTTTTTAATTTTTATTCAGCCCTGCTGAATAGGTCCGATCAGTAGGAAAGAGAAGGGCGGTACCTCTATTGGAGATGGGATGCCAGGGGGCTCCACACTTGCCCACAGCCTGCTGTTTCCCTCTATCAGTGTGAACATCCATAGGGAGCTCTTAGCTTTGCTTACAGTTAAGCAAAATCACTGAAACTTGGCAGAGAGGGTCGGAAACAAACACACCCCAAGGCAAGGAGTGCTGCAAGCTGGTGCTCCCTCAGGACAGCCCCACAACTGCTGCCCACCAGAGGAGAGGAGGGGTGGCTATAGCCAGAGGTGTGCACTTTGAGTAGAACAGGTAAATAGACTGGAAAGGAAAGACAGCTGTGGAAAATAAGGCACTGGAACCGTCCTCCAGAATTTATGGGATATAGAGGCATGAAGTTATGGAAAGGATTTGGGTCCATCAAGCTGATTGTTTCTTTTTTATAGAGAGTTTTTTAAAACATTGCCTCCTTTCCCTGCTAGCCAGCCCTTTTATGTAACTGTTTCCTCATGATTTCCTTCAAGTGGCACATCATGCTGTCCCAGAAGAATGGGAGACTGTTCATCAAATTGTGTCTAATAAATTTGGGAGCTTTTAACAAGTTTTCTTTTTCTTCTATGTGATTTTTTTTAATGCTGTTCTTTGCAACCTCGAAATATACGAAGTGCATTAAGACCTCTTTTCAAGCAATGCTTAAAGTGCTCCTCAGAAGTCTGCTCTGAGAGTTGCAAATATCTCAGCTGCTTCTATTTAGATTCAAGGAGTGTGTTATCACCAGCAGTGGCAGTAATTGCAGACATGGGGGGAGGGTGGCATTTTTTTCAGAATATTAAAGCTTTGAGGGGCCTTATTGAACCCATTAGCAGATTACATTGATCTGGCATTAAACTTTCCAGCCTGAAGCACTGAACATAGTAACCTAGGTTTTAAAGAGTTGGTATTCTTTGTCAGAAGACCTATGATCCCTCCTTTCAAACACCAATTCTCAATATGCTTCTGGACCTACTGCCAAGATCCCAGTCATCACAACTTAGTCTTTCTTGCTGCAGTGGAATTGCTGAATTCACGCACTAGGTTTGTACAGCTCCTTCTTTGGAACATCCTAATAAACTCTGCATAAAAAGCAGTATAATTGCTGCTGAGTCATAGTGGCAGAAGCCTCTTGTTATCCATCAAAAGCATATGTATTTTTTCTTCAAAGAGGTAGGACTACTGATTGGGGTAGATGAAGTCTGGCAGAAAAGCTTTAGAAACAAAATAGATCCTTCAGGAAAAAGAAGTTTAACAAAGCCAGGCACTGTCTAATAAAAGCAAATGTCAAGAATGGGTGGGATGAAATGTGTAGACTGTGTAGAGGGTACCTGTTCCCCAGGACATCCCAAGTGCTCCAGGGTGACTGGAACCAGCCTGTCCAAGTAGATTTAGCTGCACTACAAGAATCTACAACATCTGTGTCTTGTGGAGACATTTCTCCGTATAAACAAAGGACAAGTTTCCTCCCAATGGCAAGAGCTGTCTCCAGTGGAGATAACTTGCTTTGTAGAAAGATATAGATGGCAACATGTGCGTGCACCACCCCACCTGTCAGCTCTGGGCCACAAGCTGGGCCATGCCAGGGACAGCAGCCAGAAAGAGCCAGTGCAGAAAACTGGAGACAAATTGAACATAAAAATTATTTACCCTGTTAAACAACACCACAAAAGAAAACAAGAGGGTAGAAATCAAATCATGTTAAAAGAATTCCTTTTCTTCTTAAAGTTAGTTAAAAGTATTAGATGCATATAGTTATGAACACTATATTTTACAGTATCATTGAGAGATATCAGACAACATTCTGACTCATAGCAGATTTACAATGTGATGTACAGAAACCACAAGGTGTCAGAAGAGCTAATTTGGAAGTTCAGATCTGTCACTAAGCAGACATTTCAAAAACTGTCTTCACCTCCAGAAAGTCACAGGCTGTGATGCCAGGGAAGAGAGAGGAAGTGTAGGGCTGTAATAACACATAATAATAACAACAGTAATTGTAAAGATAACTGGAGTTGCATAGTCTAACAGCTCATCTACTGTGTAGAGCTTAGTAGATAAATTCACTTTGTTTTGCTTTATTATAAATAAAACAATCAAAATTATCTGTTTTAATACCAGCTGGGATTTTTTTTCATTAAAGACATTATGGACTCTGAGTCACTGTGTTAGAAGATATTCCACCTAAATGGTGCCTGAAAGATTAAGTTGTGGCACAGCATGTAGAAATACATGTCTGTCACAGTGACAGATTTGGTTAACCGGTCACTGGCTATGAGACCTTAAATGTCAGGGTAATGCATGTGGTACAGATCCCTCAACAGATTAGATTAGACACTTCAATTTCTATACACTGGGTTCATTTGATGGAGCTTGTAAAAAATATTTGTGCCAGCTTCCTTAAAGCATCTGAGAAGAGAAAGGCTAATCCCTGGAAAGCTGCTGGGGTTTTGATTAGAATAAGCTAACCAGATATTAAATGTTACTATAGGAATAATTAAGTGGGATTTTTAATTTTTTTGACAGTTCCTATGCTCAGATGCCATCAAAGAAATGTCATAACATACTGTGCCTAATTTTGAACAATCCAAATGACACCCGAAGATGGTGAACCTCAGAAATGTAAACTTTGGCGCATTTTGAAACACCCATGTGGTCAAGAATAAACTGGTGTTATATAAGGAAGGAAAAAGTGATTTTACTTGATCAAAAGTGGAGAAAGAGGAGTAGGGGAGAATGCTCTAGCCAAGTGCTGCTTTCACAATTACTGACTGATCCAGAGAGGTAAAGCTGTTGGATTCTGTGGACTAGGATCCAAGCTGTTGTTTTCCTTTCATGCTAACAAGATCATGTTAATCTTCAAAGACACCAGTATTTCTGCTTTCTCTAAGAAATTGCTTCCTTTTTTTTTTTTTTAGTGTTATGATAATATCAGCAATGACAAAGTAAAAATCAGTTGCAACTCAAAAACTGTAAAATTTCATTGAAATCTTTATGAAATATGACCATAAAAAGCAAAAAGATGCAGGAAAAACAAGCACACACAGGACTTCCATCAGTACTTGGAAGAGATTTTAACTGAACACATTTCCTAAGGATGTACATTTCTGGGAGGCACCAGTTCCTACTTTAGATCAGTCAGTGGAGCTAGAGTATTGCTGCAGAGCTAGAGAGAGGGGGGGGGAGAGAAAGGGAGAGAGGGAGAGAGGAAACCAATGCGTTTTAAACTTGACCTAATCTAATTATGCAGATTCTCTCTACAGAGAAAAAAAAGATAATTCAAGGGAAGTTTCTTGTATGCACAACACATGCAGGAGCATTTGTATGACTCATAGGTGAGTGACATATCTCAGTAGCAGAGAAAAAGGTAAATTTTAGTTTCTTCTGAATTTTCAGGATTATTTTCTTAATATTACTCCATTCTAGACTAATCCTAATCTGCTTTGCATATTTATCTCCCATGTTCCTTGAGATAGCTCAGAGAGAGATCAAAAAGAGTTTTTAATCCTTCTTGTTCAGAGTAAGTTGACAGTATAAACTTACTAAATGCAGATATGTCTGTTTGTCATCTCCCAGAACACGATCCTCTTACTGGTTTTCTCATGCTTTATAAAAATAGCAGTATGCTAGTTTTGGGTTTTGGTTTTTGGAGGTTTTTTTGTTTGGTTTGGTTAGGTTGGGCTTTTTTGCAGGTTTGTTTTTTGGGTTTTTTTTTTTCAAAAGAGCTCAAAGAAATACAGATTCTTAAAACATGGCTCTGGAAGTAAATTAGAATTAACCTCATTTTACATAGGTGGAAATTGAGGCAACTGGCATTTGTGTCAGTTTATCCAAATCATATGAGAATTCTACAGCAGAAGAGGAATCTATCCAAGGTCCCATCTATGAGTCCAAGTCATTCATTTGCTTTCATCATGAGATCACCCTTCCATTCACAGTAATTGATATTTCCTTAGACAAAACACAATGGAATTATCTCAGGGATTAATTTGGCCTAGGACACTAATTCTGAGAAAAGTCCTACTTGACAGATGGATGCCTGCAATGTAACCAAGAGGTCTGCGGTGCTCAGCTAGGATTTTGTGCAGGTGGAGGATAGGGAGTATGAGTTGTGTATCATATCCTGCCTCTCATCATTTCTTGGCAGCTGCATTGCCCAGTAGATGGAAAAGTTTCATCAGCGGCTGAAAATCTGTTCCTTGTCATCTTCCTTCCCATAAAAAGAAGCGAATCATTGTGCTGTCCATAAGTCCTCTACTTTTCAGGCTATTGACACTTCCCCTGTGATGCAGATGTTGAAAGACAGTTTTTACTCTAGATCTGTCTACTTGTACTTTATTTGTCCTTCAAATGTACAACCTGGGATATTGGCTGTGAAAATTGGACAAAAAAAATGATACATCTCTATGGCAGCAAGATCAGATCTTCATCCCACAGCAGAGCAAAAGCAGCCAAAGATGCAAGTGTAATTTCCACCTCAATCCCTGCAGATTTTCTATGGAATAACCTAATTTAGTTTTTTACTTTAGTACAATCCTGGCTTCCTGCTGTATAAGCATGAAGTAAAGCCAGAAAAACCATGATTACTCTTATTTCAGAGGGAATATGTCAACATTACCAAAACATATCTAACACCAGCACAAGCACAATTCTCAAGAGTTAAATAAACAAGGGAAAGATATTATAGGGAGTAAACCTTTGAACCCCTCTAAACAAAGTCAGTTTGGTTTTTTCATAATAATATTGGAACTAAATGACATTTTTTATTGCAATAGAGAAAAGCCCAGAGAGGATAATTCAAGGAGTTCTAGGTTCTTATAGCAGAACTAAATTAGCAGGAATTAATGTTTCTTCTCATCTGCTTGCTCAATTTGAGGTAACACCTTCTTTCTGTATACATGAAATCCTGAATTAAAATCTCAAATGGCCTCTGTCTGCATACTTCAAAATATAATTAGCACATGCTAGCAATAAAGTCACATTAAATTGAATTTTTAATGAAATAAACACATTATTGCATTTTTAGTGTTTTAAGGACATTTCTATGTTAATTTAGAGATAAGGCAATTCCTTCTTTTATTTTCAAATATGGTAAAATGCAAAATATGAAATGTGAGAGGTTTTTTTTTTGTGCACAAGATTTGTAGCAGAAGTTTAATCAGTTCAGTGGAGCATTTGCAGCTTTTAAGTGACTGCAGTGACTCAGGAAATGCAGGTGACCCAGATTTCTCCCCTGCTGTGTCACATGAACAGATAGACACAGCATTGTATACTCTCTGTGAACAGTGAGATTGCTTGGCTACTGGCTATTGTATATACATGCTGGATTCCAGTTACATTGATGTGTGCCATAGGATGCAGTGAAATGAAGTTATCATCTCCAGTGTGCATACCAAAAATAAAATTCTTTGGAGACTTTATTCCAGTACTTTTCCCTCCCAGGTACATTGGCAGAGAGGAGAGAATTCCCTGTGTTTTGCGAAGTAGAAGCTTTCTAATTTATTTAATCTCTTCTTATTTTTTATTCTAGTAATATTTGCTTACTTTGTTTGCCTGGGAAAGTATACCTTGGAAAATACACCTAGCTCTAGCTCATGAAATTTACCATCATTAAACTGGCCCATTTATACTAAGGTATTTCCACAATGTTAAGAGAAAACTTTTAGAGATTTGATCAATCTCTAGTGACATTGAGGAAAACTGAGCATCGTGAGATTGTTTTTGTTATAATTTTTAGAGCAAGTTGGTAAAAAGAATGTTATTCCTTTCTATATCCATTAGGAATTTTTGGAAAGCAACTATGTCCTACTGAATACATCTCATGGAAAATACTGACTTCCTGTGTTAAGGCCTTAATTTAGTTTTCTCAATCTGCTAATGAGTAAAAGATGCTGCCTGCATGATCAACAAAAGGATTTTCCCATATACTGGCTACCATGTGATTAAATCCTTGTTTTGTAGGGCAGGTACATTGTCAGAGATTTTGGATCATGTTTGCAGCTGGTATAACTTGTCATATCTTTAGCAGAACTGTCACAGTTTCAGTCATTTAGTGTCTATACCTTAATACTGAGGGAGGCATGAAAAGAGATATACAGGTCTAGAGAATGTTAGCATTCTAAATTCCTTCCTACCATATTTTGCACAAGAAAGAGCATTAAATTCTATGTAAATAGAACCCAGATTTTAAAATAGCCGGGTTCTCTTATGCATCAAGGAGAAAGAAAGATATAAACCAGAATTATTGGCTTTCTGTAATATTTTTATATTCAATTTTCTCTTGTTACATTCATGCCATGTAATTGCGTGCACATGTGTTCATGCGTGGTCCTTATTGTGCAGGGTTACAGCCAGATTCTTGTTCCCACGCCAGAGCTCTACCAGGGGTTCAGGGAGTTGCTGCCGCACTCTCCTTTATTCTGTGTACAACGAGTGCTCCTTCCTATATCTGCCAAATGCATGGTTTGATCCCATTGATATCCATTTGGCATCAGGCTGTTACTCACTAACCCTTCACCAGAGCTATTAATCACACAAACATGCAAGGTAGGTCTGCTCGGTTGTCTTGTGATATTCAAGTCCATCACTGAAATGCATTTTCCCACGTGATTCCTGGCTCTCCAGCCTATTCTCAGCACCCACAATGTATAGACCCATCCAAATCACCGGGCATGTTCCAACTGTTTCGAAGAAATGGTCTTTCCCATTATCTCAGAGTTACCCCTCTTTCCCCGAGCTCACCCTCAGAACTGCACGGTTGTACATCGCAGCATATTTTAGTGAGGGACTTAGAAGAAACCCACACATTTTAGAATGCTTTTTGAAAATTTAACTGACTGCAAATTCCTCGTCCTTCATATGGTTTGGTCTCAGAGACTTGCCTAATTTGGGCCGGTTTAGACAGTTTCCATTAGCAGCAGCAGATGGTAGTTGGCTGAAAGATTCCTGTGACACAATCTTCTGTGTGTACAAATAACCCACAAACAGCCCACAAAGTAGTTTTTTCCCCTGGCCATGGCTGAAATCAGATAAGAAAAAAGGTTCTTTATTTATAATTCCAACCCTCCTTCAATATGAATTTGAAAGGGTTCTGACAAAAGTTAGTCATAAATACTGCCAGATAAGTGTCATCCCAGGGCTACCAAGCAGCACCAGCCAGGCAAAAGGACTACCAAACAAGACTCCAAAAGTTCTGCAGGTAACGCAAAAGCTTTACCAGCGAAAAATAACTGAGCCATGAACCAATTTTGAGAATTAGGAGCAAATCCTTAGCTAACTTACATCATCATTGCTTTGGTACAAAGACACCAAAGCTGGTGTGGCTTACATAGGTTATCTGTAAATGTATCTCCATCTTTGCCATGCACTCTGTGGGGAGAGTGCTATAATGTTATTTATATACACACCAAAAAAGAGAAATGTCTGATTTTTGCAGATATTTTAACTCAGGTTCAGAGAAAATTTCTGACAGTCTCTATAATGTGCCTTCTAAAAGCAAACCTTCAGTGGTCATACATATGGAATAACAAATTATTTTTCAGTAGAAAAAAGAAACTCTTGTCACAGGGACACATTTATCTGATTCATATTCTCCGATGTTCACTTTTATTGCAGCTTTTTAAGCCAAATGGTTTAGTTGAGTTTATAAGATTTCTGATGTTTAAAGTTTGGCAGTGGATAGAGAAAAACACTCACATAGCAGAGAACGTGATGGAAAAAAAGGGAGAACAGGGTTGCAACGCTGAGCTCAGGGTCCTACTGCAGGCAGTTCTGGAGGCCAGTACCCATTATATGTGGTGCCCAGTTTTCCAGTTATATTCCTTCAGGTGTTTCTTCTGGCGTTCCTATCACAGAATCTGATGCCTTTGGTTGCTTTTTAGAGCATTTAGGGAGCACAGAATTACAGAAACAGATGTCAAACATCCCGAATTCTCAGTGTAGCCATTAGAAATCATGTTTTCTTAATCCGGTTGTCAAAATGGAGACAGGACAATCTTTTCCACAATTAATGTCTAGCATTTTTCCCAGCCTACTTTCCTTATCAGGTGAAATGGTGAAGTGTTTGGGAAGGCCTCCAAAACTGAACAGCAAGCTCAGCTCTACATCCTCAGACAGATATGCACTCATCACCACCAGAAAAGTACCTACTTGGTGCTGTACTTTTAGCAGTTCTTAAATGCCCAGAGCACTGCAGCAACAACTTTTTTCTCCTTTACATGAGGAATGTGTGGCTGCATAACTTCAGAAAGGAGGAAAACTTACCTAGATTTGTCAAAAAAGTTTGAGGAACTTAAAAAAACAATATTTTTTAAAAAAATAGTATTGCTGTCAAAATTGACCTTTATTCTAAATGAAGAGAAGTGATTACACAGCAGTGAGGGCATGGCTGCCCACCCTTTCCATTAATCATTTCTACTGGAAAGTACAGAGGGGAGTATACAGTGATTAATCCAAAAGCAGTGGGAGGATGCATTCTAGAAAGGGCACAGAATTCCCAGGTCCAGAAGTTCCTGGTATACAGGAGAGGATGATATCACTTCAGCAGGCAGTTACAGTTCAATGCTACATTGTGTCAAATTTTACTCTGTAAGTATGTAACAGATCAAGAAAGAAGCATGTTATTCTTTCTAAATCACAGGGGTTGAAAGGTAATCATTTCTTCTGTCTGTCTTTCTTCCTTTCTGATTGCAGTATTCTCTCTCCTCAAATCCTAAATAAAGCTACAATAACGCCAGTGGTTTAGAGTGTCTACCGAAATGCCTTTGAAGAATTCATCATGAATTGATGAAGGAGTTTACTTTCAGGCAGTATTTTAAGTTAGAGACATTTCATAACAAAAAAAAAAAAAGAACTGTGTTTGTTAGCAGGTGCAGAGGATAACTGTCTCTTTTCACTTAGAGACACCCCATCTATTTTCAATCTGCTTTCAAGTTTGTTTGAGATTATTTTACCAGTGCAGAGACTTAGGAGGCTTTAGAAAGCATATATTCCTGAAGTTTAGAATATATGCTCTTGGTTTTGGGTTTGAGTCCAGTGGAATTTGCGGTTGTATTTCTTCCCTTTCACTGTTTCTCTTGTTCTTAATCTGCATTGATTTTACCCCTATAGCACAGAAAAAAAATCAATTTTCCATTATGTATTTTAATCAGTCATAGTAAGATTTAAATGGTCCTGGATGTTGCAGGTAAAAGAGCTGATAATCAGCTGGGGAGTTCTCTCATTTATTACTCTGAGTTGACAGGGGGTTAAATTCTTCCTCTAGTGTCATGATGAGGCAAGTGGAGCAGTGGTGCCTTGCATCCAAGTAGAGTGCTTGCCAGAGCCCTGCCAAATGCTGTTAGAGACAGACTGCTGTCCTAGGGTAGCTCACACTGAGACATCTAGAAAGAAAGAAACAGCTAGAAAGAGGCAGCAGCCTGCTGTCACAAAACTTTGGGATTGGGAAGTGATTCTCCAATCTAAGCATTTGTTACTCACTGGCTGGAAGACCTCGATCTGCTGCTGTATTACAGAGACAACACAAGAAGTGCTGAGACCAAGGCTGCCCATGCAGTGACTCACCCAGGGCCTGAAGCAGCTTTCCTCAGAATCAATGGGAGCCTTTCAACTGGTTTTACAGCAGGAGTTTGTTCAACAGCCACCCCTGTGTGCTGGGAATTATTTGTCCGCTGGAAAGTGTGATGAAAAAACAAACATTCCCATATTCATCATCCTTGATTGACAAGAAATGAAAGGAACCTGGTAAAATAATGCAGTTTCAATCAGAAAAAAAGCACTTAAGGAATCTGAAGACTGAGATAAGCAGAGCTTTTTCTTTCTTGATTATTGTAGTACAGGGTTAGGAGACTGCTCTGTGCAGTAACTCTCTGTGGCCACAGCTTCAGTTTCACTACTATGACTCACCCTCAATTGCTCTTAGGTAAGTGCCAGATGCCTTCTTATTGCTCTCAAGCTTCAGTTCAGCAAAACATATAAGCATACGCCTAAACACCTTTCTGAATAACAATCATCGTCACACATAATTAAAATTCAAAGCACACTTAAATGCATTGCTGAATCAGGGACTTCATGCTCAGTATGAGTGATTAAAGTATCATAATCTAATTGTTTTTGCTGACAATGTGACATAATTTTTCACTGTATCTCTGTAAAATTTGGATATTAGCTCAAAATGAAATTAAAGAACACATTTAAACTAGCTAAACATTATGATACTGAAAAAAAACCTACCGAAACAAAGGTTCAGGTCTCTGCTGGAAGCAAGGGATTTTAATTGTTTCATTAATCACACTTCTGCACTGTGTGACATTAAAGTGTAAAATATCGATCAATGGTACCTTCCACATAAGTCAGGGCATTTTACAGTTCTCCAGATTTTGTGACCTCTCTGCTCTGTACCTTCAAAAAGAGGCCAGTGCTGGGCACTCTCCTGTTGACTGTCGTTTACAGGCTCTCAAGGCCATTTTCACAGCCACTACTTTATTTATTTAGTTTGTTTGTTTATTTCAGATAGCTGAATGGTGCCATAGGGATAGTAGGGCAGAAGATCTCAGAAACAACATGACAAAACAATTAAGAAAATGCTGCCCAGTGGTAGTCATTCCTTCCTTATCACTGCTGGATGGCAAAGGGCTGGATACTAGTCCCTGCTTCCACCCTGTATTTTCATGCAAATCCAGCCAACTTCCATCACTTCTTGGTGTCAGTCTCCTCTCTGACTCACATACAGAATTTGCTTCGCCTCCATGGTGCTCTGGGTACATTGTAGAGGTATGTGTGAAACACAAAGAGAGTTGGATCCTTCCAAGCAGTTTGGATAAAACACCCGTTCCTTTTTGCTTTGGCAAAATACCAAATGCTTCTGCTGTGCATGGCTTCAGACAACATCAAGTTGCTAGCAGCAATCAAAAAAAGCCATGCTTTTCTATCAGGATGTTCTGGCAGATCCCACACTGTAGCTTTCCGGCTATTCAGCCCTATCAGAGAAGTCAATTAGAAGCTATACCATTAGGTTAACTGCATGCACTAAGAACAGCAGGGTTACCTAAGTCTTGAAAATAAAGGTTACGTGTTTTGTGTTTCACTCTATTTTGCAGTGTGTTAGTTTTTACCAAAAAACCATGTGACATTCACATGTGCTGCAAGTTTATCTTGTGCCAGTCCACCTAGTGATTCTTTCTGTTCATTCCCATTGACACCTCAGTAAGTGTTATTTTTTTCCCAGACCCTGGGTAATCAGGCTCACCTGCAGTCTTGTGCAGCTGGATCACTGTGGCTCACAGCCAGGGTGACCCTTAGATTTTCTTCTTCACCACTGGTTGATGGTGATCCAGGGGTGAGCATCTACAGACACCAGTCCCTTTCTGAGCTAATCCCAAAGACTTCTGTTTTCCTCAACTGACAGAGGGCCCTTAGCCAGCTGCTCTTCTTCATAAGGTCATTTGCAGGACAAACTGCTTTCAGACCCCAATTGATCTTACAGACCACTTTATGTGATGGGTAACTGTGGAATGGGTATTTCTGTCTAGCTTCAACTTTCCCTCCTGCTGCTCTGCTTTTCCCCCCTTGTATATACTCCCCCAGGGGTGCTGCTTTCACTGCTGGCATCTGTCCTGATCCATCCTTGAGAACATGGAGCCAGGGTCGCCCACATAATTCCTGGTGCTCTGTGAGGAAATGTCTGGGTCCCTCCTGGATATTGCTTGGCCGTCACAGCGATTTTCCGCTCTCAGGCACTTCTTCCTCTCTGCCAGCAAGCACACTTTGTGGTTTCCTGTATTTGGCCATTGGTCTAGACCATATGAACCCCTGCTATTGTTTTGTTGCCTGCTTTAAGACCTTCTGCTAGAACACACTGTTACCACACCCAGATTTTGTTGACGCTCTTTCAAGACTTCTCATATGAGCCTAAACCATAACAAATCATCCCTCCAGGCTTTGTTTGTGGTTCTTACTTCATACTTCCTGCTCTTGTATTGCTCTCCCTCTATCAGGAAAATGACCAGCCACTCTTTAATTCTATTACTTGGATCTAGTTTTGTGACCCCTCAGCTCAGCACCTGCTGCTTGGTAAGCTGAGGCTGCCACAGGCACAGACCAGACTGTCTCTGTGAGATAGCTGTCCAAACTGACAAAACTTCATTTTTCAGGCCAAAATTAATCCCACTTCTCATGGGTAGTTTTCCCAAGCAGAGCCATATGATTTGTGGTTTCTTTCCATCATAGTTCAGAGAATACCCATAATCTCCACCAGTCCAGTGAAACTAGGTCATTCTTAATTGACATGTCCTGTCTGCCTTGCAGGCTAAATGGCTTCTTCAGCTACATTACACAGAGGGTCCTTATCTTCTTGAAACCACTCTAAAAGCTGATAGACAGAGGTATTCCAGCTTCTAGTCCTTGCTTGTGGGATGGGTAAATCATGCAGGCTTCTTAATCCTGGGTTCTGTACCATAGATTTTTCTGCAACATTCAGAGTGTCACCAAAAATACACATATTAAAATATATTTTTAAAATAATAAGAATATGTATTTTCATATGAAAATACATATATTTTCTATACTATGACACCACACTTCCCACTGCACACTGGCCCTATCCTACCCAGTTTGGGATGTCCTTTTACAGGACTGCAAGAATTGGTCAGATCATTATACCAGCATGGTAAAATGGTAGGGGAAAGTGGGGGAGAAGATGATTGTGATGAAGGCAGAGAAAAATTACATATCCCAATGCCAGGAGTAAACAGTCACAGGTCAGTACTTCCCCTAGGAAATGCCTGGCATCCCTTGCAGCTCACTACAGTGCAGCATTTTTCGCTTTTAGATCCTTCCAGGCCTTTTAGCTTATTCATCCAAATATCACTATGTCTTAAAGTAAGCTGGTCATGTAAGAGTTATAGCCACTCTAATATTAATCTTGCCACAGCCACAAAAAAGCCTCTGCCATCTTTCCTGGATTGCATTCCCTAAACACTCTTCATTCCCTTATAAACAGTAATGCTGGGGAGAAAAAAGTGTATTTTTTTAAAATGCATTTTACTTGAGCTCAGCTTAAGGTGATTTTTTTACGGCCAAGGAAAGCAAACACAAGCTCCCAGGTCTACTGTTCAACAGAGAAGTCTGCCAGAGAGCAGCCTTTTTCAGTTTTAGCCACTGTGTTCTTCAGCTCTCTGTTACAGGCAAGAAGTTTAACATAGATCTCCTTTTCTCCATCTTCAGATTTCAACTGGAAAAGTGTAAGTATGGAACAAGGACTAAAGAAAAGTGGCTCTTGAAAGATACAGACATTGTGAAGGCTGATTTAATTTTGGGAAGGGACATTAATTATTTTTTTTTTATTTGTATGACATTTGCATTTGGCCCCTTACACCTAGAACACCACAGACCTAACATGTATGCTAATTTAATATATGAGGATTGACAAAAAGCAGCCCAGACCAACTGTCTTGGGTAGTGTTTTCCATGATGATTCTCAAAGCAAGAAAGAAAAAAGAAGGAGTTAAATATTGAAGCATGGTTGTACAGGCTCTATGGCCTTCTGGAGCCTGGCAGATGTATGTGCCTAGCTCTGCATTTCCTGGGGTTAGTCTGTATCTAACAAAACCTCACTGGTAAGTGTCCAGCCTGGCAACACACTTTTTCCTTAAAAAATCTAGTACCTGGAGTATCTTCTTTTATACACCCAGATCTACTGGCAGTAGTGAAAGACATCGGTTTTTTCAAGCATTGTTGTTCATTGCGTTATTATTATTAGTAGTATTAGTAGTATTAGTAGTGGTAGTGGTAGTGGTAGTAGTAGTAGTAGTAGTAGTAGTAGTAATATTATTGGTTATTATTAATTATTATGTAGTGTCCACTATGTATTATATTTAGTATATATTTGACATAATAATTAATTCTTATCAGTTTTTATCTAATATCATAAAGTTTTACAATTCTAATTCTATTTTACTTTGTTGGGTCAAAGGCAGTAATCAGTAATATACTGACAACACACTGACAAGTGGAGAAACAGATAAGTTTAATAGCCTGTGAAAAATACAAGTGGAGAAACAGATAAGTTAAATAACCTGTGAAAAATTCTTGGAATTCCTGGGTCTTTACTCTGATATTGATTTAACAGAACAAACCACATGGTAAGTAGTTTTAAAATATTTTAAAGTTTGTTGCACTGTGAGAAGGGAAGACAACATTTTCTAAAATTCTACATCCTGTCTACTTTTCAGTGACTATTTCAATGAGAAATGCCCACATTTCCAAAAATAATAAAATGCACATCAAAGCCTTATCATCAATGTTTACCAGAAAACCGATAGATTTAAAATTTATTAAAAAAATAAAACACATAGTTTATTAATCTATAATGTCTGTATTAATAATATCTGTATAGTATTGTATATTATGCATTATATTGTATATTACTGTATAATATCTATAATATCTATATCATATCTATAATATCTGTATCACTTGTATGATATGCTTTACCTCAACTGTTTTCTCATGGGATGCTTACATGGACAGAGGAAGTATAGCCTATTCTAGAAGAAGGTTGAATGTAACTCTTGGAACGTCATTCTGAAAGTGGTGAGGAAATGTAAGAATATGGTGACTTACCAAATTTATGAAACACAAATTCCAGATGCTTTTCAAATAAATAATCATTTATGTTAAACACACACATATGAATATTTCCCTGATTCAAACAGAGACTCCACTCTCCACTCTAGCTTGTGTTTTTGGTTTTAAAGCTAAAGAAACAATTTGATGCAACCACAATTCTTTTGTATGTTGGATCAAATTAACACACCTGTTAAATAAGCAAATGTGTTAATAATAAATCTGTTGTACACAAACATATGTAATTTTCTCTGATACTGTAAGAGTTATTTATGCTAAAAGATTTGACAAGTTAACTGATTAAGTGCACACAAAAGAAAAGTGCAGAAGAAGCTCTCTAATGTACATTTCCCAATAGAAAGTTTACCCTTCCTCTGGACTTATCTGGTAGTTGTACTTTCCCACTAATTCGCTTCTGTCATAGGAAACCTCATCTCCATCCATTGTGTTAGAAACTACTCCATTCTTATGCCACAGAACCCCATTTTTATGATCTTAACTTGGTGTTAATGGAAGTTTTGTCTAAGACCTCAGTGAGGCCAGGGCTTTGGATACAGCCCAGTTTCTTTTAGTAATTAATATAGTACTATAGCTACAGTCCATATTTACGAAAGAGTCAGCAGGCGTCAGGAGGCAGCTGTGTGGAAAAGACGATGGGAGAGAATCAGTACTGGCAGTGCTCATTTTCCATCTCTCTGGCCCCAATTCAGCAGAGCACTTAACCACATGTTTAATTTTAGGCGCATGAGTAATCCCATCTCTGCAGAGCAAAGTGTGTGTTTCGTTCTCATTGACTTTAATGGGCCTACATGAAGACCCATCAAACCTTGTGTGCAGAGCATGACACTTTCACCGCTGCTTCCACCCTGTCGGCCCCTGCAGCAGGGCCTCTGGTCTGAGTCTTTGCAAAATGCCAGAGCCCTGCAACACCATGAGCATTATGACCTTGTTCCACCCAACTGTGTATCCACCCAGCTGTATCTGGCCGCTGGGAAAATGGACTGAGAGTAAGTGGGAACTGTGGTATTTATTCAGAGCGTTCCTAGACCAACACCAACCAACTTCATCTTATGATCCATCCTGTGCAGTCATGCTCAACTATTTTGCTGAGTCAGGCTCTACCACCCTAATCAAATTTCTGAAATTTCTAGTAAGGATACTCACAAAACAAGCTGAGTTGGAAGGCACCCACAAGGATCATTGAGTCCAACTCCTGGACCTGCATAGGACATCCCCAAAAGTCACACTGTGTGCCTGAGGGTATTGTCCAGTTCTTGAATTCTGTCAGGCTTGGTGCTGTGACAAGTGCCCTGGAGAGCCTTCTCCAGTGCCCAACAAGAGAAGGAAATTTTCCTAATATCCATCCTAAAGCCTCCCACCACAACTTCAGGCTGTCAACAGCCACTGCAGAGAAGAGATCAGTTAGCTATCCCAAGACTGAATAGTCATGAACCATACATCCTCTACACAGGACACATGCTTAGAGCAAAATAGGTGAATGACTAAAGCCCACATCCACAGTTCTGCAAGTCCTATTTAGGAGTCTAATTCTGCAGTTATGGAAGTCAGTGGATGTTTCCAATAAAAACGGGATCATGATAGGTCCTCATTCAGTTTAAATATTTAAGCAGATGCTTACTTTAAGGACAAGATTAAGTCTCTTTGAACTCACTGGGAATGAGACACATGCTTAAATACTTCAGTGAATCAGGGATCTATTCCAGCTTTGGATCCGCAGTACTGGAAGGTATCAACAGAAGCAGTCCCGCAATTTCCTGTTGCTGCCTACATCTCTGGCTGCAGCTATGATATTATTATCAGCTTATTTTGATAAATAAAGTATTCTTCCCATTTCAGTATTTTTTTCCCTTTAATATGCACCTATAAGTATGTAATTGTTGCTAGATTAATGATTTTCTGAAGGGACTGTATGCATGGAACCTGATGCTATTTTATTCTATTTCAGCCTTTCTTTAGATTTTTGCTCTGGCCCATTGATTGAATCATGACAAATGATTTCTTGAGCATGCTGACTGCATTCAGCCCTGACGGCATGTTCAAAAGCCTGCTTGTGATGGCTGATTTCATTTTCAAAACTTGCAGCGGTTATTTATGGGAAAACAAAAGCCCTTTAACAGATACCTAACAATGGATTTGGCTAGTTAGTTCATTTACTGTGCAAAAGGGGAAAACAATCATCAGCTCTTTCTGCCTATGTTCTCTTATGAAATACTACATTTGGTTTTGAGTCTTCAGCTTATCAATCTTTCATGCCAAGCCAGCTTTAGAGGTAAAGACAAAAATCTTTACTACAGCTATTATTGCAGTGCCAGTCAGGAAAATGGGATGCATAATTTGGCAGTCTGCAGCCATAGAAGGAAGCACTTTTCTCCCATTGGAATCAAAAATAGACTTTTTGACTAGAGATCCTGGGGGGCTCTGGAAATGTCCAGGATCAACAGACACAAAAGCCACTCTCTGTTGGATCAAGCCCAGTGCACATTATTCTTATGTCAGATGTATAGAAGTACAAAACTGTACCACAGTACATCAAAAAACTTTTCCTTCCCTTGTGCACAGTTGGAGAAGAGTTTGATTTTGGAATTAGATCTCTTGATCAACATAAAAAATACTTAATATTTTGTTTGGAAACTCATTGTGTATGGCCATATAGAACAGGGAATAGCTTATAGTAAATACAAGTGACAAAGTCAATAAATAGTATTTTTAAGGCTGACAAGGACTCAAGCTTTATAAAAGTAAAGCTGTCTACTGGACATAGAAAAGGCACTAAAATTTAGGGATGGATGAGATCATACTATTTCATTTCAAGTGCTGCATTTTTGGTTTGAAAGCTCCAGCCCTTCATAGAATTTCTCTTTCAGTTTATTAAAGTTAGTGGGAATAAAAGAAACACAGACTGGAAGAGATGAAGAAAATTACCAAAAAAAGTACACTGTGTACTGTATGTGCAGCCATACACGAGTTCATGGCAGCCTAGCCAGGGCATGTGGCCCCCTTCAAACAAAACACAAGTACATTTTCTATAAAGAAAGAAACTTCTGCCTCAAAAAAGTTTCAGCCATGAGAGAAAATATTTATAAATGTAAACAAATTCTATGAGCCTAATACTTCATCTGTGAGATTAGTTACACTGAGGAAAAATTAAACTATTCAAAGTGCTTGAACATTAAAATAAAAAGACAGCAACCAGTGGACAAACTTTTGGTAAAGACAGGCAGCCAGTAAATAAAAGTTCGCAACAACAAAACTACAAACCAGTGATGTTTTCAGTGCTAATATGCATTTGAGACCTTTGAGAACTATTGCAAAGATATTTGTATGCCTTATAGGCTGTGATGTTAAAGGGAATTGGGCACATGAATGCTTCTGAAACATTGTACAAGATTCAAACCATTAGTGATATTTAAATGGCATTTCAATTCTACAGACACTTCCAAAAAAGAATTTCATGTTACTCTGCTATTCATTTAGACACTTTTTAAAACAATGTCTGATCATTTCTTCCAAGGTGTATATTCTGATGTACATTTTAGTATATTAACTGACTCATATCAGCAATAAATAGAGATTTTAGCCATGCTAAAATGCACATTTCTCTTTACCAGGTTCAGGGCCTTTTGTGTATAAAAACAAAGGAAGCTCTCTCTTTCATCAGAACCCTTACTGTACCTTTGCATGAGGACATGCATTGGCTTTTCCAGAGGCAGATGCATCTCAAACCACTGTCTCATGGAGAATAAATCTTTGCTTTTTCCTTCTCATCCCATTTCTCTGTGGCAGCTGCAGAAATAGGAAACCCTGCTGCCCAGGCATTCTCTTTCAGTCCTTCATCTGAGGTCTGTGAAGGCTGATGGTCTAAGGGTGAAAGTGCATTATTTAAATGAATGAAAATGTAAGTCCCCTGGAGGAAGACCAGTGAGTGGTCCACAGTTCTCCCCAAAGTCTCCCAGGATATCCCAAATTACCCTAACTGCTCCCCTCCTGTAGATGTGTCTATGCCAATACATGTCATGGATATACTGAGCTCATTCTCGACTCACAGGCTTTGTTTAGAGAAAGCTGGCAGGACTGGGAATATCTTATTTTAAATTGTCTTGTGGTGGAGGATGATATAGTGTGAATACCAGAGGAGATGGCTTTCCAAAAGTGCATTGAGTCAAGACACACAGACACTGTCCAATGCAAAGTGTTTTACTGTCTCCTTACAAAAAAAAAAAAAAAAAAAAAAGCAAAAAAAAAAAAAAGCTGTTTGCAATATGCAAGCCCTGAAAGCTGAACCAAAAATAATAATACATAGACCCTCTGGCACAAAGTGAGTACTATGTGAAATATAGAGGATATAAGCACTAGCATTCCTGCTTGGGCTAGGCAAATTGCTGAAAGATATACAGGGAACATAAAGACAGTCCCTTTCATCTTACTCTTTAGAGTAACATGACAAATAAAAAGTGTGCTTAGAGCTCTAGGATTTATTTGGAAAGAAAACAAGACTCAGTAAGTGGCTTTCGTCCACTGTGTCCTCCAGGGCAGGAACGAAGATTTAGGAATGAAGGATGCAAACCCTCCAAAATTTAAACCCTAATAAAATCTAGGGCTTCAGCTTGAGATTTTCAAGCAATGGATACTTTCACATCCCATGGAGTATGGTGAGAATCTAGGAAGACAAGCAAATAACTGAGGTGTACTCCATCAGCACATGGAGAAGGTACTGCAGGCTCTGTAGGAAAGACAGGAAAAGGTGGTTGTAAAGTGCAAATAGTTTTAGCTGATCATTAAAGTTGTGTGGCAGGAACACCTGATCATTCTCAGTGAAATGCACAGTACACCAACCCGGCCCTTTCATCACAAAGAGATCATGTGCCACTGTGAAAGTTCTCACATTTCTCCCTTATTGCAGAACCCAGTATTTTCTGTCCTTATTCATGGTCCTGTCTGAGTCATGGAGACAGGTCCAGGGCAGGCCTAAGAGGGCATCCCATGTGGAACAGATTATAAATAACACAAGTCCACAAATGTAGACTCTGAACCTCCTAGTCAATATAGAATTTAGTCTGCTTATCCACTTCCCTTGAAGTCCATCCTCTGGACGAGATCTATGAACTGATTTTCCTATTCTGAACATTTTCGTCCAGGAAGCAGCATCTGAAAGAACCCTTTGATTTCCATGCTGCTCTCTGCACGTGTTGACTAGACAACAAAAGGAGAGCAATCAGTTCAGACAAGAAGGGGTATGAACTCACACCACAGTGAATGATTTGCCGACTTTAGTAGTCATCTGCTGAAGGTGGTAGAGGTGATTTGATGGAAGAGGGAGAATAAAGAAATATTGGGCTTTGTGCATAAGAAGGAGACAGCCAGCCAGGCGGTCTTATTGACATATTACTGCCTACTTATGGCCTCTCTCACACTTCTCTCTCTTCAGACTGTGCAGCCAAGTGGAGTTTCAGAAGACCTCTTAAATGTTGTAGTGCCAGAATGATTTTCCTGGTGTTCCAGACCGAGCTTGGTGTATCCTCTCACTTGCAGTAACACTAATCTGGTATTTTATGCCCTTACTTCAGCTCCCACGGTGTGAGAGCTGGGTGTGTTTTAATGAGCCTCAGCCTCATTAAAAGCTTTCAGGAATGTGCAGGAACCACTGAACTTCCTGCTACATGAAACATTTTCCTATGTCACTGCCCAGGAGTGGGCGAACATCTGGAGAGTGAGAGACAGTCTGTTCAATGAGGGTATTTGACTCTTGGGCCCTGTAACGGAGGGTGGAGAAAAAAGATCCTTCTGTCTTTGGCATGGAGCAATAGCGTGAACTGACACTTCAGGGTATTTGTACATTCAATAAGGGCACTCCATGTCTGTTTTAGAGAGCTCCTTTGCCCTCAGCTGGGCTGCAAGCTTCTCACAGGAGGTGCTAGAGTTTGTGCACCATTCTCACATGGGAGCAACCTTCCTGTGCACTGAGACACAGAAGATGCCAGTTAGGATGAGTCTGTGAAGGAAATGAGGAGGCAGACAGCTATGAGTGGCTGTTCTTGTGCATGAGGTTGGACACCTGCAGGTCCAAGTAGTGTTAGAGTGGAGGACAGAACACAGGACTGGTAGAGGTTGCATTATGGACCAAAAAAACCTTGTGAGTTGCCGCTTCAACACATCCCTTCTGTCATCCACTGCAGCCACTCTGGCTTGGCACTAGCATGGACAGTGAGAGACAAATTTGAGCTTTGAAGGCATGAAGCCCTATGGTGATTAGATCAGAGATAATACTAAAAATATACTTTAAAAAATTACAATAAAACAAAACCTTACCAAGTATTCATATACTGATAAATCTGGCTGTTGAGAGAAAAGTGTCACTGGTTCTTCCAGTAGCATTCTCAGAGAGCTGGGAAAGGGAATGAATCTACCAGTCCTAACTGCTAGAGAGAATAGCTGTAGGTGATAATAGACAATATTCTAAGGCGTCAGAGACCTTCCAGGTTCATCTGCAGGTGATTGTTAGGCAGATATTTTGCATCCAATACATAAAAATAATTGCTCAGAATATAAATTCACCTCAGATGCCCACAGGAAGAGGAGGAGAGTATGTGACTGAGCAAAAATGAGAATAAGGCCTCATTACTGCAAGACACCTCAATTTGTACATTTGCCCAAAGAAGTTCTCAGTGAAGACTCTACAGTAGAAGTCCCTGTAAAATTAATGGTGGGGATCAGGGGTAAGGACAATGAATTAATCAGAAGCAGTTTATCGCCAGATAAATCCTTTATATGATGCCAACCAAAACAATTGTCAGTTAAACAAGAATGTTTTTCATTTATTATATTTCATTATATAATTAGTTGGCTGTCACTGATGTGACTTCAGAAGTCTGCAAGTAAGAAATGCTAAAGGCTAAAGCCAGTAATGTGCAAACAAAGGTATATAAAGGAATGCATTCAAAATGCTAATCATAGGGCTTTGGGAAGCAGGGACAAGGAAGAAAACACAGATGAAAAAGATATAAAATAATTCTCTTCAAATTTATACTTTGCCCTAGAGACTGGTTATAAGACATAAAAAAGCATCAGAGAGAGACATCTATCAAGGCTAAGGTGTACTGGGCAGGTACAGAAACAGTGAGATGCTCCAAGTCATTTATAAGAGAGATGTACAAAGTTATCTACCTTCTTAGAGTGCAACTGGCTGAAACAGCTCCCCACTAAGCTGCACAGGGTCTGCAGCAGTCACAGATGATCACATAAGGATTTTTTGCCCAAGCTGATTTTTAGCCGATTTTGGTGGCAGTACCTTAGCTCTCAGCCTGAAGGTATGATCTGCTGAGGAATATATCTGGTGCAGGTAGCTCTATTTACAAGCTGCAGTTTGATGTGCTCTGGGTAGGAGCCCAAGACAAGAGGCCATGAAGTGACAACCCTTTGGTTAACAAATGGCACAAAGTGGGTGCCAACCAGGTGGATGGACACTGGGAGACACAGCAGGAAGGGAGGCCTCAGGAGGAAAAGCAAGACTTTTGCCTGGGTAGATTGTGGGGATATAAAAGCCATGGGGTTCCTTTGTTGGGGGTTTCTCCTCAGAGGCACCAGCCCAGGCTGTTTTTGTGTTACTGTGCTGTGAATAAATGGCTTTATGGAATGGGACATCTTGGACTTTGCTATGGGAAACCTGGGGTTAACCAGTCAGGAAACCTGGTCTGACTGTGAGTAGGGTGTGTGGGGCACCCCTGGGCTCACTGGAGGTATGGAGGGACTTCAGTCCCAGAATGCCAGAGAGTCTTGTGAATGTTCAGACTGGGTAGTTTCCTTAACAGGTCTGCAAATTCCTGTTAGGCTTTCAGCACACATTTGGTTTCCTGATGATCCTGTTCCTAATTGGGCAAAGTCAGTAGATGCACAAAACCACTGCTTAACAGCAGTGCAGTGGGACACTTGTCCTCTCCTTTGCCCCAGCTAAAGATGTTCAAGTCATTGAAAAAGGAAGGAGGGCAAAGTGCCCCAAGAGCAAAGAGACTTTAAGCTAATGCATAAGAAGGACAGCTACTAATATGGCTAGAAAACATGCAGGTAATAGATCTTGACATGCTTAACTCCATTCTCAAGGTTTCAGCATATATGATTCTGGGTCTGTGTCCCTCCTGAACAACCTGGATAGGTCTTTAGTGAGTAATAGGTTCCTCACAGAGGTACTACTGTGACTCTGTAATACCTGTCTGAAGGGGAGTTCTGCAACACCTCTGTGAAACACTCACTTTCTGATGCTCTCTGAGATTACAGAGTTCTCCAATACCTCTCACTGCAATTCATTTATCAACAAAATAGTATTATTCTGTACTATGTGAACTACCTGAGGCTATGCAGACTGAAAATACAAGACTGCCCTTTGTGCAAGAAAAAACAGAAATGAAAGAAGAAATTTTTAAGACAGTTCTTTCCCTGTGAATTCTCTTCTAACAGTTTCTTGACAAGCCATAACTGACCTGAATGTTAGAGATCTGAGGTGTATACATCTACACTGGCATCATGTATAGGACTGCAATATAAAGTTGAGATAGGCAGGCTACCTTTAATTTAAATAGCTCAGATACTGAAGTAGCATTGAGAGCAAAGTATCACCAGCTTATAAACAAATCTTTAGTCAGGAACCACAAGTCTCAGAGGAGGTTAGAATAACATTAGGTAATGGACCAATTTTGCACCTCAGTTGATTTTCTTTATTATTTTTTCATGTTACAGCCTTACATATATGAAAAAACATGCTCACTTTTACTTTTCTTCAAAAACTCCAAATAAATAAGTGTACCAATTTGTATTTCTAGAGAAGCAACTTAGTTTTCTAACTTTTATTTTCCAGCAGTTAGTGGAGCTACTTAATTGTAGCTAAAGAACTGATTTTCAGGGGTTCCAATGAGTCCTTGCTGCCTCCAAAGCCCCATTTTCTGATTCTTTGCTATGTCATTTTCACTGAACCCTTCCAATTGTTTGCTGTAGTCCTACAGAGTTACCATGTCAGGCCTGTGCCTCGTGAAATATTGTGGTCTGCAGCTGGCATAATCAATGAACCAGCATGGCTGGTACTGGCATGCCAGAGTCACTGTAGTATCAAGTTGTGCCACTCAATCAGACAGTCATAGAATCATAGAACATCTAGGGCTGGAAGTGATCTTAAAAGATCATCTCATTCCAATCCTTCTACCATGGGCTCCATGCCATAATGGATTTGAACACTGCTAGGGACGGGACATCCACAACTTCTCTGGGCAGCCTGTTCCAGTGCCTCACCACCCTCACAGTCAAGAATTTCTTCCTAACATCTAACCTAAACCTACTCTCTTTCAGTCTGAAGCCATTTCCCCTTGTCCTGTCACTACCAGCTCATGTAAAAATTCTCTCTCCATATTTCCTGTAGGCTCACTTCCACTTCCACTTCCACTTCCACTTCCACTTCCACTTCCAGTTCCATTTCCACAGGTCCATGTCCTTCCTGTGCTGGGACCCCAGAGCTGGATGCAGTGTTCCAGGTGGAGTCTCACAGGAGCAGAATAGAGGGGCAGAATCCCCCCCCCCCCCCCCCCCCCACCCCCCCCCCCCCCCCCCCCCCCAATCCTGCTGCCCACACCATTTTTGACACAACCCAGGATATGTTTGGTTTCTGAGCTGCCAGTGCACACTGCTGGGTCATGTCCAGCCTCTCAGCCACCAGCACTCCCAGTGCTGTTCCCCAACATCAGGGCTGTTCCCCATCTGCTCATCCCCCAGCCTGTACTGACCCCAGGTCAGCCCTTGTCACTTTGTGGTTACTCCCACAACCAAGGATTTTAACTGAAAACATAGAACAAGCTTGAATATTGAGAAAAAGCACATTTGTTTCATTATATATAAATAGTGTCATCTGTAATAATCAGATAATGGGTATAACAATAACATGAATATAATTTGAGAAACTAATTTTTCACCCCAGCTGTGCAATTTATACTAGCTCAGTTGTTTTACTTAATTTGGCTAGGATTATCATTAATTTGTAATGTCCTAAGATGTCGGCAATGACACTGGGGTGAGTATCTAGGTCAGGCCCAGTTCAGAAGGAACTCATTCTCTAGGGACTATGAGAAAGTCACTGTAGAGTCACACAGGGCAACTAATGCAGCCCGTGTCTTTTACAGACTGTACTATAACTTCACTGGGGAAGATGTGAATTAATGCCTCAGTCTACTCTCCACATGTTCAGAAAGGCATGATTCAGGCAATTTATTTAAGTTCAGCTTCTTGCTCTCCAGGATCACTATTGCATGTGAAAAATGACATAAAAAGCAGCTCCACATATACTTTCCTGTTGTTGTTCTAAATATCTGTGCTGTGTTCTGCTCCTCAGCTGGAAAAGGTTTGCCTCAGGAAATGTCTGAATACAGCCAGATAGAAACCAAAACGGGGCTGGAAATAAGGTTTCTGTGTCAAGGAACTTTCCAACTATCTTTCCTGTAGCTCATCATCCACAACCAAAAATTTAGAATAAGGACTAGGATAATCACAGAAACTTTGTAAGGTCTATTAACAGAGAAATTCAATCAGATCTGCTGACATGAAACAGCTGGGGACGCTGAAGCCCTTAATAAATGGCCTTTCCTGATGAGATTTACAAGAACTCTTGATCTGCCATCATGCTGGTTGCATCTGTCACTTGCACCTGGTATGAATATCTTAGTTAGACATCATATATCACTTTTATGTGGTCCAGCAGGACAGCTGGAATTACTTCACCTTTGTGTCAAGACCTTTAATAGTTAAACGTGTTTTATAAGATTCATCTGTGCCATTGCTAGCATCATTTAGTGTTGGATTCTCCTAAAACAACAGTAGGTCTGAAGCAGTCTCATCCGCTGGCGACGCTCAGCTCTCACAAATAGTATTGTAAAATTATCTGTGTTTCTTTCCTCCCTTTTACAGGCTGTCATGTACAGAGTTGGTTCAAGGTTGGGAGGCTCTCTGGGGACCTATTTCAGCCATTATCTGAAGCTTGTATTTTGATTTAGGCATTTTATATGCCTCTCTTTGTGGACCACCTGCATTTCAGAGAAGGCTATTTCTTTACAGATGTTAGGATAGATGAGCATATGACCTGAGGTTTCCATTATACATTATTTCTTTCTTTGTTCTGATGCTACTGTCACTACAAATAGTGCTTTTATCATACACCAGTACCCTGAAGCAACAAAACTTCTTTGTCTCAAAACCACAGCTCAGCCTGTGTCAGCTTGGTCCCCTTCCTCAGCAACAGCTCTATCTTCTAATGGCTCTCTGGGTTCACATGGAAGTCAGGAGAATAATTAAGTGGAGACTCAGATATCATCCAAAAGAGAGATGTACAGACTGGAGCAGGTGAATAACTTAACCAAGATGAGGAGTTAACACTACTAGGGAAACTTTCTGCAAATGAAACTGAACACAATTATCAACATGGCACAAGATTTGGACCTCTCCATTACAGATATTCTCCACATTCAGACTGTCCAACTTGTTATATGGAACTGCCCACTTTAATTTAAGCAGATTTAAAATGGAAGAGCTTTAATTTACATGTGGGATAATAAAAGTATTTCTAGTTCCTCACTGAAGCTATTTGCTGCAATGTTTGATTCAACTGGTTTTTAGTACTTAATGCAGATACACAAAAAAGTAACTTTTACAAGCAAGTCTCCCAGTCTATGATTTTGGGAGTGTGTCATTACCATGATTCACTCCCTAAATTTATGAAACACTTACAGTTTAACATAACAAAATAATCAGGCATGTCACTTGCAATTGAGTAATCAATGCAATTATCTATAAAGTAAAAACAGTGGATCTAAATCATCTGCCCATTTCTCCACTTTCCTTTTAAAGTTATATTTCAGCTTTAATATTTACATCCCTGCAAAAAAATGCTATTGGATCTCTCTATCTAGAATTATTATAAGATGAATATTTTTTTCTGTAATGTGTTACATATTAGGTCAGAGTCTAATAGCAAAATATTAAAGACATTATTCTTCCAGGTGAATAATGACCTTATCATGTTTCCTTTTCCCATATTCATAGGCCCTTAATAATATTCCTTTAAATTTATGTTCCTTCAACATAAATTCCTGATTCAGTCCTCCATGTAATATTATAAACCAGTCTGTGACAATGAAATGCTGAATTTTTTCTTTCATATTAAGGTTCTTCTCCTATTGTTTCCCAGTTTGAATTATTTCCATATCTCCTTTTCCCTTGCACGCTAGTTTAGTGAAGTCTGAAAAGGATTTAGTGGGTTCCTTTGTTTCTATCAGGCCTTGTTGTAGCTTTCCTTGTTCCTTACTTTTTATCCTCTCATTGTCTCTCTTGAACTTGCATTCAAGTATGATTTTTATTCACTCAGTGAATCCTTTATTTTGCCAGGGGAAATGTAAAGAAGAGTTTGTGTCAATGAGAATAAGATGTTGGGTGAAAATGCAGCGCAGGGCAAACAGAATGGGAGGAAGGGAAGACTGAGGAAAGGCAGCTGGAAGCACAGGTGAGCTGTGGAGGGGTCAGTACTCCATGATGGTGCATGATGGTGGGCCAAGGCAGAGCAAGTATGACCAGAACAGGCAAATACGGCTAAGGCTTGCTGCCTTCTGCTGCTACAGAAAACAAAAAGTGTCAGTGGTTGAAAAGAGCCCAAGGAAAAAAAGCTCAAGGATAGCTGGAGGGAGTGGGGAGAAGGAAGAGTGATGACAGTGGGTGCGAAAATCTCTTAAAGCTCTTGGCTCTGGAAGGGCCTGACTAACCCCTTCCATCTTCCCACTCACATGGGCTGAACCTGGCTCTCTCTTCCAGATGGCCTTTTCCATTGGCTAGGACTTTTACTGACATGAGCAGTTTGCAGCTTATGCATGTTCAGGAGCAATTTAAATTTAATTTTCAAGATGTCTCTCCCTCATTTCTCTCCAAAGAACATCCACGAAAGAGTGAACAAACTCTTTGATGTACATTTCATTAGGAAACCTACTCATCTCACCATCAACATCAAAGGAATACTTCCATAAAAATACAAATGTCAGTGTAATGAGTCCCAACAAAAACGTGTTGAATAAGATATCTTGGGCCACAGGTGAACTAACAGAGGAAAAAGAGAGGGAAATGTGATAAAGCACTCAAGCATTCATAGAAAACATGTGCAGCTTTAGAACCTGCATGCAATAAGTCTTCAAAAAAGGGATATTGTTCAGCTTTACTGAGCACTTTCAGAGCATTTGGAAATGATACATGGTGAAACACCAAGGAGGGAGAGGCATCTATGTGCAATACGGTTATAAACCTGACAGATCACTATGGTGTTGAGAAAAGGAAAAGAAGTCAAATAAAGAACAATTTTTTTCAAATATATACTCTCTTAAACTACCTATGCCAGGTTAGCAGCACTGGAAAAAAGTAATGCACTAACGCTATTTTCAGGTCCAGGATACTGTGTTATCCCTCAAGTTTATCTGGTGACTGACACAAGCTGTAGGAAAAGAGAAAATGCATGACCCCAGAAATGATTGAAGAAACATTAACAGTGTAAATTAAAGACTAGCAATGAAAATTAAAAGCAATTAGCATGACAACATGCTTCATTTGAATAAAATAAGAGATATTCACATACAGGAAATGCTAATAAAAGTGGGCCACCTGTGAAGCTATTCTTTCCAGTCACCTGTCTTTTCAGCATGTCACTCTGAACTTCTTCAGAATGTATATATAGCAATTTTTACATCCATCTATGAAAAGATGAAAAATTATTAACAGGGACACTTCTGAAATGCAGCTATATGAGATCAGTTTGTGGGGATCAAACAAAGGAGACAGAAGCATAGTTACTGACAAATTAAAAATATGTTGAATAAGGCTGTATTTGAAAAACATACAGAACCTGTTACATGAGAAAAGTATCAGTTAAATTGTATTGAGTGAATAAAGCAGAGTGTACCAGTCTCTTTTCCTTGGCCACACCTGTTCTAGCTCTTCATCACTCAAAGTACCATAGGCATCTCAACTGACGTAAGTTTTGCACACTATAAATCTCAATAGTGTAGAAGTTCTCTATGTAGCCAGTGTAAATATTAGCCAAAACAAGCAAGAGTAATATTAACTATAAATAAATTAACCTTTTAAAGTTGTAAGGTTACAATTTTGCATTTGACAGAGAAAAGATAAATGGAGAAAAAATTATTTTTTACTGAGCTGAGTAGAAGTGGTCACTTACTAAAGTAACACTTTCAACAGGTCTTGCTGAGCTAGTAAGACAGGCAAACTTTAAGAAAGAGCATATTTTCCCAAACTCTCAGAAATTTGTTTAAAATGTTAAAAATGCTTTCTACAAAATATCTATAGCTCAAATAATCAAAATTATTTCAAAGTGATGCATTTTCTGGAGATGTGATGCATTCTCTTCTCTTACTTTTCTCAATATTTAAGTAGAAAAATACTTATAGTCTAAGAGATTCTTACTTAAGGCCCTTTATCTATGATTTCAGCTAGAGGATAAGAGCTCTTCTGTATGCAGTTTTCCTGCCATAGAAACTCAACGATGAAAAGTGATGGCAGGGAAGGTATCTCTGTTATGTCAGAAAAGATTAAAATGTGAAAAGCATAACTATCCTGAAGTCTTTTGAAATCTGTGTCTCTCTTATATTTCTCTTTACTATTTCCAGGAGAAAATTCCTCACTGAGTAGCTGGTTTTGACATGAGATTCAAATTATACTTTGGTTCATGCTTTTCAGGGCTCACACTAAATGCAGTGTGCTTTCTCTTAGAGTGATACTGATGGGAAATTTGTGTAAAAATCTGACTTCTGGAAAGGATTGTATTCCAGCACTAGAAAATTTCTAGCATTCACTTCCTACAAGGAAAATGTTTTTTAATAAATGCTGGCTCTTTGGACAGCCAGGCTTCCTGGTGCTGGAGTCACCTTTTTTATAGCCACGCCATAAGGACTGCTGAGGGAAAAGGCTCCTTCCATGCCCAGTGAAAAGGGTTTTTCTTTTTAATGACCTGTCTCCAAAGTGCCATGAAGGGACTTAAATTCATAGGATTTCAGGACCAAAAAGAAAACTTCAGAATTATATAGACAAGTTTCCTTTAGATCTTAGATTTCATGTGTTTATCCCTGCATCAAACCAAGTCAATGCAGCTTAACACAAACTTAAGACACCGTTTTCTCTTGTGTTTACTACTTCCATTTTCCTGTGGCTTACTTCAGACCAAAAGGACCACAGAATAGCAGTAGATTTCCCTATGAATCTTGCCTCCCTTTTTTAACTGGAAGAAAAGACATAAAGTGATGGCTGCATTGAAAATGGCAGGGGAAGATATGGTAATCTTTTAAGCATGGTTTAAGGAAATGTCTCTAATTCTGCTCACAGACTTGACTAGCACTAAACCTACCTATGCAAATCTGAATTAAAGCAAACCAGGGACTTCACTGAGTTCTTCCATAACACAAAGTACTTGTTTTCTGTTTCACTTTACAGAAGTGTTTTATAGTACCAACCACAAAGTATGTTCCATAGAAATGGACGTGGAACAAACCTCAGAAAAAATTGAGCTCAGCTGGCAACAAAGGTTCAATTTAAAGGCACAATCAAGAAATATTCGAAAAAATAACCACTATTTAAAACTATTATTAACTAGATTAAACTATTAATTAGAACACATTATTAAGTCCCTTTCTTGTCTAATGCACTTTAGAGTTGTCAAGATTACATTTTTTTCCCCCAATAATTAATGAATTGTAAGGCTTACAACACTAGGTTATTTTGCTTGCCTCAGGTATCTAGATCTTATAGAGACTTTTCTGGGATATTTTCACCAGGAAAACAAACTCATTCTGGATCTAGATATTTCTTTATAAGCTATAGCCACTAGCAAGGAGCACGCTATCACTCAGTTTTTCTCAGAAGGTGTTTTTCTCTCTCATTTTCAGTATTCCCCTTGAGATAGCTCTGCAGTTGTGGCTGTTTCATCCTGAGATTTGACCTTTGACTGATTGTTATTTCTTATGCCACTTTCTTCCCTTTTTCTCTCACCACAAAGAGACAGGCAGACAAAATACGATAAACAGATATGTAGACTTGTCCTGTGTCTTTCCCTTCTTTCCCTTGCCTTAACACACTTCTTAAATTCAGGCTTCCTTGGCCTACCCAAAATAGTTTTCCATTGCTCCTTCTTTAGTTAGAGGAAAAATGATGCAACTGTTGGGCCTCTCATTTACTCAGATGTGGTTTTCCTTTTTGAAGGTCTCAGCACAGCAAAGTACCCCTCAAGAATTACCATGCTGAATGAATTACTTTACTTCTGCAAGTAAGCTGTACCTTCAGGAATCTTAACTGCACTGTGGATTTTGTCTGATGCTAATTTATTAAAATTATTAAGAAGATGGGTTATTAAAATAAGCCTTGTTATGGATTTAAAACAAATACATTTATCTTACAGTAAAAGCTGGTTTAAGATAGAAATAACATAGTAATAGTTATTTCAGGTATTTATTATCTATCTATCTATCTATCTATCTATCTATCTATCTATCTATCTATCTATCTATCTATCTATCTATGTCTATACCTATATCTATATCTATATATCTCAATAGTTATTGAAGGTATTTCAGTTAAAAAGAACTAGAAACCACCATGTCCTTATCTTATGTAAATGTTACATTGTGAAAATCCTCTCAGGCTTAGTATGACTTAGCCTGTGTAACATTTCAGCTGTTATATTTCAACTGTAATAACAAGCAAAGTGTAATCTTAACAGATCTTATCAAATCACTGCAATCCTTCCACACTCAAGGACAAAATAACTCCTCATGAAGGCTATGTACTCTATATGTAAGGATTCTTCTGGGGTTTGGGACTTGTATCTTCTCTTTTCTTCCCTTTCTGAAGGAACAACAAAAGGATTTGCTAAAAGATGGCCCAGTCTAAGTTCCTGGGAGCTTAAGAACACTGTCTCCTTGTGGGTTACAGCTGGCAGCTGTAAGGTGTAAAGTTTTACAATTTACAGTGCTGGAATTTCTTCTTCATTTTAATCTCCACCTCTCAAACCCCCTCAGTTTTCTTGGCAAGCTGTGAAACTTTAGATTACTAGTTAAATAGAATGTTCTGCCTGCAAATATTGTAATGTATATATGGACCAGAGGGAATGTATAGTAAATGAATGTGAAATACATTAATATTGTCTAGTTCGGGGAGAAAGGGTGAAACTACAGGAAATTTTAAGCAGTTACAAGAACTGTCATAAGGATGAAAGATCATTTTAAATGTGAATTAATCTTTTTCTCTCTTTATAGAGAAATCTTGCTACAGTCAGTGTAGAACTAGCATATGCATTTAACAGAATGGACATATTTCTCCAATAAGTTATTTAGACTGATTTTAGGTATCTTTAGAAATTAGTTCTATACTATTTTACAACACTAATTTTGTCAGATTGAGTAATTTAATTTCTGTGTCATTCTACTGAATTTCTCCCATTGGATTAATTATCATTATGTTTTTGTATTATTGTTTTCAACAGCTGGACCACATCATCCCCTTCAGTGCTACAATCCTCAAAAGAGTTTTAGAAGACAACCTGGTGAGGACTTCTTTGGAGAGAAATGCAAGCTCTTCCACTGGAGAGCCACAGTTTTCTTTAGTCAAAAAAGGCACTGAACTATAAATTTGTTCAAATTGGTAAACAGATTACTATGTCTATTCCTGCTTGCTTCTGCCTCAGGCAAGACTTCTGGCTTATTAGCAAAGTTGCTGTATTGTACCTGAGCTGTATGGGGTTTCCTGTGGCTCTGCCTGACCCTGATAAGACCCCAAAGAGGCAGAGAAGAAATAATAATACCAGGACCCTAAAGCACTTGTGGCTAGAATGGATGCTTGCCATTTCCCTAAGCCCCATCCCATTCACTTCTCCTTTAGCCTGTCCAGTCTTTAATCCCCATCTAAGAATTATGTCTCCTCCTGTCTATCCTGTCAGCAAGTGAGTGTGTACCACAACTTCCCACTTAAAGAACCTCTGAGTGGAGCTGCCATGTGCATACAGTAGGGATCCATTCAGAGTTTTTCAGTGGAGAAACAGACACACGTGTCCCCCTTCTTTTTTTAGGAGACATACCACCAGCTCTTTCTACAAGTCTAAACTGATGGTTAACAGCCTTTGTGCTGATCCAGTTTTACCTTAATTTAAAGGAACGTTTCATTGATGTACAACCTGGGGTTACTGAAATGGCCAAAAAAAAGCCACTGAAAACAGAAGTTCAGAGAGAGTGGAACATAACTTTTATCAGTCATTAGGTTTTGCACCCTTCTGTTCTCAGCCACAAAATTGATACAAAACAGCCATTGTCTTTGATAAAACACTCACAAACAATTTTTAAAATATCTTTTGTAAATGAGCTGTGGCTTCACATCTCAAATTTAATGTGTGTCTCTGCAATTGCTCCCTCAAGGCTCCTCACTGACACATGCTTGTTTTCTTCTTCTTCAGCCTGAGTGCTGTGCTTCTGCACCAGTCTCAGAACACAACATAACCTTCAGCTGCATTTGCAACTTTGTCATCTTTCTGAGGTGAAGCAACACCTTGACTTTGGTTTAAAACAGTCTTTTTACATCCTATGCTAGTTTAAAAAACAAATGGAGAAGCCTCTTCCATCAAAGAACTACAAGAGACTACATAAAAAATGCTTCACTCCAGTACTTTCAGAAAACTTATCACTTACACAACTTTGTGTTAGCAACATTTTCACGGCTATTGCATTTGAATTATTGAGTTCCCCCTTTTAGCAAAATCAGTTTACCCTATATTTTGTAGATATATTAAATTCCTACAGATATTGTTGTCCTCAGTCAGAGAACATTCCTTCTACAGACTATCCATAAAAATACTCAATTCCAGCTGAGTACACTGTGGTATCAACAAGAAGTTGTGCACTGTTAGGAAGGCAAAATACATTAAGATAAGTCATATGTTTTAAACTTTGCAAGCATATGTGCTAGCAAACATAGCTCACCCTCCTTTCCACCAGCTGGACATCTGTAGTTAGCATCATGGTAGCTCATACATTATTTGTAATTGTGCTCAGCATGGAGCTTGAGCTGTACTTCAGAGCTAAAAAAGACACATTTGGATTTCACTTTATTATTAATGTGTTTTAAAGGGCATGGATCAGACATTTTGCAATTTCTCTCAGAGGCACTGGACAAATTACAGGGACTAGTATAGGATGATTAGTTAAGCAGGACAGTTTGCAAAAGGGTTTCAAATTCACGGCAAGCATCTTGAAATAGTTATTAATTACAAACACTTTAATGTGTGTATTCTTTTCGCAGAAGTCAGTTATTGCTGCAGCATTTACAATGTTCCTCCCACCATATGCAGCCATTTGTTGACTAGAACTCTTTCGGAGTTTCAGATCAATTTGAGCCAATGTTATGTGAATTGGTGCCCAGCACACTTCTCAGCTGAAATTTGGAGGCAGGTGGAGCTCGATGTGTGGTCACCTCTGCTTCCTGTGCACTGCTACAGTCATATAAAGTTTAACAAAAGCCCAGCACTGCAACAAATATAAGTAATTCATGGAGAAAACATAGAATACTTTTTCTGCAATGTCAGCTTGGACTACTTTGGGAAGGTTTCAGATAACCAGCTGCACAATAAACCACTTGAGTCTAGAAAAAAAATGTGTATATCAAAGAGGGTGTGCCTCTTTCACAGATTTATAATAGTGTTGGAACATTTCAGTTGAAATGCTGTCCAGTGTAACTCCAGGTGTTTGGCCACATCTGTTGTTTACCCAGATGAAAACTGTGCATATTGAATAATTTGTACTAGCTGTAATTTCATTACGTGAAAAAACTTCATTATTCATTTCTAAATTATAAATTCCAAGACTTAGCATACAATAAGGTATAGAAGCATGCTAGAAAGTATTTTCTCTGTGCAAAATGCTATCAATAGCTTATCAGCAACCCACAGACTCTCCATACAACTCTCATTCTCACTTCCCAATATTATCTTAGAATGAAAACTATATCAGCACAAAATTATGACACCAAGGACAAGATCCATGACTTACACTCACATATGTTTTGTTGCAACTTTCAGACCCTTTTCAAAATGTGAAATGACAGATTATTTAGAAGATGGGAATACCTTAATCAATATAAACAGTGCTACCATTTCATTCTCGTTCTAGAACAAAAGACTTTACAGGTTTTTCTTTTTCCTTGTCCAGTCAGTAGGTTATTTATATCCTTTCCCAGAAGGTATGACAGCACCCATTGCTGAATGAGATTCAGTAGCTGGAACTGTGATATTTGTCTAGGACCCTTTGATAGATTCAAGATTAAAAACATCTGACATGGGCATCTCTTCCAGGCACATTTTATGTCATGCAAGGCCTGAACAAAGTCATTTGGTGTTGGTAGAGCCCCAGGAATAAAAGGAATTTAATAAAATTCTGTTCAGGACAAAATATTTTTAAGAATTTATGTTGCCTTTACATTCCCATTTCCCAGCTTTATTCCTCTATGTGTTCCTATTCCCTTTTTAAACGATAAAATCAAAAATCAAGGGAGCCAGGAAAGGAGAGAGAAAAAACAAGTTTGTTTCTAAATACTGAAACTCTCACATGGCTAATAGATTAAGGTGCATGAATGATTCCACATCTTAATTGCAGTTTAGTCCTTCATTTGTGCATTAACTCCACCCTGTATACTCCATCTAGTATAAAATAATCCTGAAAGATTACAGGGGCACATGAAGATTATTGCAGGATGCCACAGGAGATTTCAAATGTGCAACACCTCTATAGAGCTGGTAAATGGTACCTGGGGCAGAACTGCATCCCCGAGATGATTCCATGCTGCACCCTGAAGAAGGCTGGCCCAGGAGCATTGAGCATGGCCTGCTCAAACTGCTCTGGCACAGCTGAGACACCCAGAAAGATCCATGGTGTGTCCTGCACCCAGAGTACCCTTGTGGATCTGGGAGTTTGTCTGGCTTGGTTTCGTTTCCTTAAAAAACAAAATGATTGCAGCAGGGAAGAGGTAAGGAACATTCGCTTTAAAGAACCTGTAAGGAGGCTTTAGTGCAAAAAGGAGTGTTTTTGCAGCACACTTTTTTTGCTTGTTAGTAAACTTTTATCTACTTCTAGCTACCGGTATTTGTTCCTTATTGGTGGAAGGGGATTGGTTGGAACTAAGGGGAGGTAATTAATTTTAGAGCGTCCACCTCTTTAAATTGTCTTAAACCAAAACAGATTGTTATTACCTCCTTCTTTTAGAATATGAGTCAAGGTCCTTCCACATTGTAGAAATTAGTGCAAAAACACTGATCTGAGACACTGCAGTTACTTTAGATTGACAGTCAGCACTTAGATCAGGAAAAAATTCCAGTAATATCCAGTAATAAAATACCCCATAATACAAGTGTTTGTAGTTATCAAAGACTTTTTTAAAAGAGAATTTAAAGTAATTTTTTAAATGAAATCACTTTAAAAACAATAAATAATAATAATAAGCAAGACTGTTCCTATTAAGCTTCCCATTCAGACTTTGTCATGCCTGCTACTGTTTAGGCAATGAATATTCATGAATATAAACATGATTTGTAACATCTGTATACCAGTGCTAGAATGTTAACAAGACATTTGCACTCCTTTGTTTGGGATATATACATTTATACAAAAAGAGAAAGTTTCCCTTGTGATCTTCTCCAGAGATGATTTCACACTGCAAATTCTGGCCTTAAAAATATTCTAGTATCTATCATATGACTGCAGGAGCAGAAATGGAAGCAGAGAGTTTCTGAGCCCACAGCCAAACCTTTCTACCTTGCCAGAAAACAAAAATAAGTTTAATTTGTGAAACCTTTTTGGAACTTATCTTATGAAAAAAAAAAAAAAAACAACAACAAAACCAAAACAAAAGTAGGCTGCATCTGGGTTTGTCAGTACCTAAAAATTCCATCTTCTGAGTTAAAATTCCCCTACTCCATGGCATTTCTTTACTATCCCACTTAAATTAGATGAGGTGACATGGCTTATTTGCATGGGAAAGTCACACTAATTTACTCAACCACCCATCCTTTAACAATCACTTGCAACCATGTGAGACTTATTTCAGATTCCCACTCTTAGTTCTTATTCTTTTTAAATTAACTCAAAATCCTGAACTTAAATGACCATTTTAAACTAATTCATACCATTTTGTGCCTGGTCCCACAGGTTTTAAGGTATATTTTCAGTTAAATTAGGAATATACCTAAGTGGAAAGTTCCTTAATGTAGAAATCTAATCTAAACCAATTAGTTAACAATAGCTAGGAAGGGTGATATCGCACTTCCTGGTGTGAGGTGTGCTCAGCAATGAGCACTAATAAAGACTAAGAAAACAACCATCTGTCATTTGATCACCTCTCTTTCTGGGTATCTGTTCACAGCTAAACAAACCTCTTAAAAGTTTTATCAGCTAGATAATATCATTACCAAACTTGGGTGAGTATGCATACATATCTGAACATCTTATCTGCTGATGAATTACCTAAAGCTACCTTCCTTGAACAGAACAGCATCTTGCTCAGTGGATTCAACATACTTTCTTACCTTCTGGTCACTTTGTTCCTCTGCACTGTTTGCATGTAAAAGCATAAATAATTTTTATAATTATTTTCCTCCAACTGAACACTTCCAAATTTTTCTCTTCCTGAGTCTCAGATTCCTACCGTGTTTAGAATTCTTAAATGTAGGTCACTGTGCAGTTAGAAAGAAATTCTAATTTGTCTATTGATTTTTAGCAGTTCAGTCACTAACGTGGAGTTGGTAACTACATGTCAGTCACAGCTGGCAGTCTTTCCTGACTCAGAAGTGAGAGAGAACTCAAAATTTAGGATTTGTGGAAATTGAAATGAAAAGTTATAAAATACCCTTGACAGAAGGCACAGGATTGCAGAATAGTGAAACCATTTTTATCACTTGACACTGTAGAATGAAATATAGTCTGTGATACACCAAAAGGCTTCTATGAGATATTTTAAAGTTTTACTGCAAATCCATGCCCATGAAATGAAAAGCAGCTTCCTGTGATTGTTTTAATTTTTTTAAACCAAACTGCTGTGTGCTGTTGTGGTCCACTATATGATTCTGCAGCCAGCACATACAATGATCTATCCAGTTCCTTTGGAAAGAGAATTCTTTATTAAGCACTAATCTTTAATTGGATCTGAAGCATTTCTCTTCTGGGATGAGAGCTGTTGCAAGTGTGCTGAAGAATGCCATTTAAAATTTCCTTTGTCATATTCCTAAATCTAAATCTGAATAATTGTCACATTCAGACTTCTCAGTCAGCATGAAAACAGTCTATCTCAGCCTCTGTATAGGTAAGATAGGTAGGCTTGAGTGGAATATTATGTCCTGTCCCAGTCCCTAAGTGTTGATACGTGCAAAATACAGATTCTTTGCTAAAACTACATGGTATGAACAGTCAAATGGCTTCGGTTACCCTATTATGTTCACAGTTCATATTGACTCAAACCTTCTCTTCTGGAAAGACTGTCAGAAAAAGATGAATGGCAAATAGGAAGCTTTAGAAAACATGGACATCTGGAAGTAAAGATATCACAGTGGTGTAAGCCACAGTGGAATAAAACATTTGTTTAATTCAAACTTTAGTCTCTCAAGCCAGTCAATATGGAAGGAGAGCCAACAATTTAACAGCACAGAGTTGTTTACGTAAGGTCTGCTGTGCAAAAGAGTCATCCAATTTTTTGCAAAACCAGCAGGTGCTGGGTGTGCTGAACTGTCAGAGCACCCAGCTCCCAGGTGTAGATACATGTCATGACTCATGTTAACCCTTCTGGCTGGCTGATGACCTTTAGTACTTCCATGAGCCCTTCCTTGCTCAGCCTCTTGCAGTACTGCAGAGAGGTACAGGGAGGAAACGAGCAGCAGTGACTTCAGAGGGATGGCCCACATCTACTCCCTACTGCTGTCCCTACAAATCCCAGGACATGTCTCATCTGGATGTGCAGCTGCTGCACTGTGGGAATAGCTGGCACAAAAATTCAAGTGTGGACATGCAAGACTGCTATTATAAAAAGTTACTAGCTTTGAATATGATGAACTGTTTTGCTGGTGATGTTTACATTGTGCTGATTTTAATTTCCCACTCAGCAGGTTGAAACATTTTCTTCCAGACTGTCTTTCTCCTTAGCAGCATAAGTCTGTTTCTAATTGAAACTGCTATTAAAATTAAGTAATTATTTTTCCTAATGTCATTTCCTGTAGTGCATTAGAATTCTCAAACATCTCTTCTTGTACAGTAGCATTGTCAATTGGTAACATAACAACTACAAGTACAGCATTTATTTAGCATCCTGATTTGCAAGCAGCATTGTGCCATAAGAAAAATATCCAAACTGATTTGCCCTGTGTGATCCCTCAGAGAAGAACAGAGGTTCAGTTTAGTATTTTGTAGACTTTCTAAAAATAAAAAGACTATCTAGTAGATGGCTTGGTAATAGAAAACACCTTAGAACATCAATAAATTGCACTGACAAATGGAATCTTGTCAGCCACTGAATTTAACTTCTGTTAAATTTAAATACAATTTATCTGTGTGTATAGGCAAGATTTGAGAGACTAAGAGTGACTTACCAAATACTGTTCACAATACTGTTCACAATTCTGTAGTGCAGTAAGTCTCCATTTTATTCAAGTCAATATAAGTCAAGAGTATTTTGCTCTTTGCAGAACTGAGCATGTAAAATTACGGATCAAATGATTATGGCCGATCTAACATCTTCATAAGAAAAAGAGAAAAGAAACTGTGCAGCAACTATAGAACACAGTTGATAAGTGAGACAAAACATCTCTTTGCAAGGTACCTTTATGTATATGAAAGAACTAGAGCAGAGACTATTTAATTTTTGGAGGAAGACTGAACAACTAGAATTGTCCAAGCTTTCCTCTTGCAAAAGATGTCTGTCACACAATTGGTCATTTGTATTTGTATGAAACTCTGCACCAGTTGGGGAGTGTAAGGTCCAGTCTCATACAGCAAATAGCAAGCTTATGATTAATGAATGATTAATTATGATTAATGATAAACAGTAATGTGTACATTCAGGGTGGAAAGAGAAGAAGAGAGGAAAAAAAAGAGGAAGGGTGCAAAAAAATTATATGGGATGAACACTGGATAGGCAGCAATCTTCTAGTCTGAAGTTTTGCAACAGAATTTAGCAAATTCCCAATGCAAGCATAAGAATGCAATGTAGGCATAAAAGCTTATTTCCTTTGTTCAAAATCCTGCTAGCTCATTTGACACTTTTTCTCTTGTTCATTTAATTTGAAGGGCATAAAAATTAACTACCAATAGCAATTATGTAGTTTAGCATCCTAATCAACTTCTACTTTATCTGACAGAATCAGATTTTTCTTTGTTTGAGAATCACGTTTCATTCCAGGATATAAAAGAAGCAACTGGCAAAACAATAACAAGGTTCAAACTGTATTAGGAAAGACTGCAAAAGATTTGTTCTTTTACATTGAGCAAAACCAGGTTTCTAAAAAGCATTGAAAATTCCCAGCAAATGAAAGCCAGGTATCATGCACACTGAAAAGAATGTATCATAACTTACACCTCTTGGTCACTGCATGTTTCAAATCATACACGGACCCAATTTAGTAGAATTTCTGAAAGACCAATGCAACTTATTCCCAAGACTTCATGTATAGGCTGCATATTTCTAGGGTGGTTAAATTATAAAATGTCTCACTGTTACCCATTACTTTGAGAAACAGTGCTAGAAGGAATGGGATACATTTCCATTTTAAAGGCTCAGGAGTCTTTTTGGTTGTAACTTTGAAGCAAGGACAGTCCTTACCCTACAGCCAGACTCTGAGACTCTCTTCTGGTGTTAAGCAGAAAAGTCTTCTTTTGGAAGGAAGTCAAAAAAGCAATTGATAAATCAGATAATTTCATGATATAAGCAGGATCTCTGCAGAAATGTTATTGCCCATCATCTCTGCTGAGTAAAAAGTCTGTTTTTATCTCCTTACACAGACATAGTAAGTAGATTCTCAGCCCCACAAATATGTTTCTCATAGAAGATCAGCTGAAACTTCTGTAAAATAGAAAAAGTAGTGAATACATTTAGAATTTTTTTTAAACTTCCTCTTGCTTCATTCCCTTTTTCATTTCTAGCATTTCTATCAGCATGAAAGTCTTCCACCTTGTTTTGAAAGCTATTCTTGGGCTTTGTCTTCTCAGAAGTGCTTATATCACATGCTAATTTGCTTAATTAACTACAAGTCATAGCTCCAACAAAAGCATTTCCTATCTAGTCAATGTGACCATTAAAAAGTGATTTGCATTACATTTGGAGCAGCAGACACTTAGCTAGTGAAAGGGGCTAATGAAGCATACGTTCTGGGCACACAAATCAGGTGCAAGAGATATAGAAAGCACACAATTGCTTTGCAGAAGCAATTTAAAAGACTTTAACTAGTCGTTTTCCAATAAAAACTGACATTTTTTTTCTGCTATGATAAAATAATTAAGAGAAATGAAGAACATCATCCCAAGCAATTTGACAATTATAAGAAAAAGCAGGTTTTTTTTGTCATCATTCAGAAAATGATTCCACATATATTAGGTCAGAAAGTTATTCTGTAAATTATAATGTGTAAATAGAATTTGGAAGGAAAGTGCAGTGATCAAGCGTTGCTACTGACCTGCAGAGACAAACCTGCATAAACACAGGGTTGTGCTCTTACAATCAGCAAGAATGTGGCACTGCAGACACCAGAAAAGGACATCGCTTCAGGTGAAATTTAGGTCACATGTAAGTGCCAATGAACAAAAATACAATCCTGTGAATCTCTGCGCAGATGCTAACGCACCATGGATCTGCTTAAACTCTGTAGGCACTCTTGTTTTCATCACAGACTTTCCATTGATATCTGTAACTCCTATTGTTGGCATGTGCACATGTATTTCTTGTTGGCAGGGCTAAGTCATGCTGTCTGCGCCTGGTGCTACATCTAATTTAGGATTAGAGGGATGGAATTGGGAGCCTCTGCCCAAGGCTGTTGTGCTGCTCTGGGAGACGTTCTCGGAGCACATCTGAAATGCCTGCAGTCCACAGAGAACACAGGTGAAACAAGCAATCCCTTCAGAACATGGCCAGGAAAAACAAGTGTTTAATTGTCTCCCTTTTTCCTTCTCTTTTTGCTACAGTTGTGATCTCTGAAGCCCAAGAGATGTGAGGAAGGCTAGACTGTATCCTCACCATCTGCTGTGTTCTGGCCACTCACATGACTAATGGAGACTGCTACATCTTCTTCATCTTAGCTTTTGGCTGACTTTGGAGTTAGCCCTGCTTTGGGGCTGACCACCAGAGGTCCCTTCCAGCCTAAGTTATTATGTGATAATAACATCTGTTACTCATATTTTAAAAGCCAGCAGTAGTTCTTGCTAATTTTCTACAAGAAAAACTGTAGACCATTTTTTTTCATAATTCTCCAATGAATAAGGGGGTTAGGTATAAATAATAAGAAAGACAAAGGAAAGTAAATTCTGTCTGTGGAGTTTTTCACACCGGTGAGGTGGGTTTACCATGCATATGGATGCTTGATTCTGCCATCCTTTATAGGATGTCAAGCACTACTTAGTAGTACCCAGATCTCCTGAGTGCCTAAAATTTCAGTCCCTAAAATTCAGATGTGAAACCAAGAGGATTGCCTCTGGGGAAAAGGAATTTCAACTCCAGACACATAGATACCAGCTAAAATGCATTTTGGTTTCTCAACAAGATCCTTTATTCAGCAACTCCTTTTCTGGTTTTGCACTAAAGGAGCCTGTCAGAGAGTTCTTTTCACTCCTGCAACATTTTGAACTGAGCAGCAAGCCATGAACCAAGTCCTCATGCCCGCAGATTATGGCTCTTGTTATAAAAGTGCTTCTTGAAGTTTTAATTCCTTACCACTCAGAAGTTTTAATTCCTTTACCCAGATGAAAGTAGACTGAAAATCAATAATTGAAAATTATGTTAGTGCAGCAAAAAATTTCAAAATATTGTTCTATCTATCTGTAAGGTACCAGCAGAGCACATTTAGACTAGAGAGCATGTCTCTATTCATAAACAGAAATTAGAGGATAATTAGAGGTTCAAGATAAACTCCTAATAAGCATCCCTGGAGATGTGCTGGGCTGTCATTTATCCTGGTTTTGGGTGCAGCTGGTCAGGGCCTGGCTCCAGGCCCCATCCCACCAGGAACAGCCTATCCCAGGTGCACTGTGTTCCCTGGGGATGGGGCTGAGGCCAGCCATGGGGCAGGAGTGCGTGGCCAGCGATGCTGCTGCAGAGCTGCTGGGGCACACGCTGGTGGCCATGGGCAGGGTGGTGGCAGCACTGGGAAGGGGATCAGGGTCCTGAGGACTGTGGTGCTGTCAGGACTCCGAGAAAGGGCCATGGAAAATTCCAAACAGGCAAGGATGGATGAGGTCATCTTTTTTGAAGAGAAGTAAGCAGACATATGGCTACAAGCTCTGCAGACCTTCTCCGCAGGCCTGAGCTCTCCCTTTTCACAAGAATGGCCAATAAACAGACACAGTTTGAGATACCCTGGAAACGTCCTGTGACAACAGCTGTTCTAAGTTTCTGCTCTCAAACATATGAATTACCTTCTCTTCAGTATCTATGGGCAATCCAAAAGGTTTTGCCCTCAGGATCCTGACACCTTAGGCCTGGGTCCTTGTGTATTTATAACTCATTTCTCAGATGAGCCTCCTGCAGAGCCACCTCAAACACCAGGTTTTTAAGCTTTTGGGTGTTGGGGCAAAGGGGAACCCTCTGGCTGATGGCATATACTCATCCTCTGATGGACTCCTCCAATCTACACATGCTTCTGGGAATTTGGAATATCTGGCTCTTGCCCTGAAAACTTAGCTTCTGAGCTTGCTGACATGGTTTTCTAAGGACTTTCCCAGGACAGTAACTGTAAACATAGATATGAGTACATTCTTTCTGTTACACGTCTTGTGATTGGCATCTCTCATGGCCAGTGCAGTGAGAAAGTGTTGTCCTGACCATCCAATCCCTGGCCATGGTCAGAAACCTATAAATCCTGGGAGGAAAAATAAACTCTGCTCTTTCTGCACCACACCTCAACCTGTGTCCGCGTGATCTACTGATCTTCAGCGGTAACATCTGGTGACTGATATTCCCTTGCAAGGGGCTGGCTGCCCATGTGATTTAGCATGTTCATCCCTTGCTTCTGTTCCTTATGCTCAAATTGAATTGTGAGGTTTTAGATCTGTGTCTTGGTAATGTCTGGCACAACACAAAGCTTCTGGTCTTGCTCACAGGCTTATTTCTGCCAGCTAAGAGATCTTGTGTTGATCCCTAACAGTAAGCAGAACTTTGCTGGAAGTGTGAACTGTCAGTTCTGTCAGACCTGGCAAGTACTCCTTTGGGAAATATGTTATCTACTGGAAAGCATCCTTAAACTCTTCCTCAGTATTTTGTTTCTTTCAGCAATGATTCTTCTCGAGGAGATAATTTACGAAAATGAACACTTATTTGTGGGAGGTGGGGCCTTCAGAAATTGAGAAGTTTCCAAATAATTTTTACCCACATAATTTTTTCCTTTCTTAATAGGGGAAATAGCCTATGCCTGTGCCATCCTAAATGCCTATTTAACCTTGACTCTAACTGTTACCTTCTACTAATGCTGGCTTTTTTTTCCAGTGATAATATTATGGTTTCTAGCTGCACAGGCTTGTGCACCTGTGTCCAACTTAAAATGGATAAAACTTTCATTTGCTTTGGACTGGTGGCTAATTCATCTTCTGATGCAATGATGTCCAAAATTTCCTGTTTCTTCATTCTCTCCTGGCACCAGTAAACTCTTACAACATGGTGTAATTACTTACAGTGTCTGCATTCTCTTCTAAAGGCCAGGAATTGTGTTGTTTATTGCAATACACAGAACTATTACATGTATGCTGATATTCATCTCCACATGCTTTATTTCTTCCTTATTTCAGTAGTTAATCTTCTTTTTGCATTGTCTGGGTCAAAATCACTTTCACTTCTTCACAGTAAATTTATAGAAGTTTGAAACTGGATCCCCTATTAATTAGTATCTTTTGTTTCAGATTTCCAATGTGATTTGCTATATAGAAACTTAGCCTCCAAAATTTGAGGTGTTTCAACCCTCTGTAAGACAAAAAGTTTTGTATCCTCTCTTTTCTTTCTGTGATGAAGAACACCTCTGTCCCATTTCATGTAACATGAAGTAGAGCATTCCTCCACTTCTGTGAGTTTCAGAGTGTGCCTTTTCTGTCTCTCCTGGTGTTTGTGTTTTTTAGTTTCCTTTCTGGCATCCTACATCCTTTAGGAAATGCAAGTATCAAAGTGCTTAACAAATGTCTGCTTTAGGTTGTAATCTCCCAGTCATTAGCACTGGGTCAGATGCATTTCCAGATCACCCATGCTATATTCTTGATCGAGATCAGGTGTAGTCATACAAATACTGTTTGGTAAAATTAAGAGCACTCAACAGGGTGTTAATGCTTCCTTTACACTGTGTGATTTTTGATCTTGCACTATAGACTCTAAACCTGGCTCCAGTGTGCAGTCAGAGCATGACCTCAGTGCCTGAGCTGCAAGCTGGCAGCAGACAGAGAAAGTAAGCCTCAGCAGAGCACAATGAATTCCCTGCAGCTTTTGAAGGTTTTGCAAAATCTGTAGATCCCTGCTGGTTTAGCAACTTACACAAAGGAACCTCAGTCAAAGCTGAAGATGTGTAACAATGTATTTTTCTTGATACACAGTGATATAGAACTTCTTGATATTTAATATGAGCTTTTTATTTTTTATTCATTTTCTAGTAAGTTTGCCATTAGTCTGTAATTTTTCCTCCCTACATATTTCAGAATCCAGAATCGCATCATCACAATAGCTTTGGGTCTGAATGCAAATTTAAATATACATTTGTTGAATGTCAGTATATATTTAAATTTATTTTCAAACTCAAGTATTAAAGTGCTCTTTAAATTCTACTGACTTTTTTTTTATTCTTGTGAAATTTGCCTTTAACTTGTATTGTAGTTTTAGTCTATGAAATTGCTAAAGTAGACAGGGAGACAGGGAGAAAGCTGCGGGTTAAGCAAAGAGTATTTCAGAAGCCCTGTCATGAAAAGGTGAATGTAATTGTCCTAAAAGTGAGCAAGCTGGCATGCAGAAGGAGAGCATCTATTCCAATTTTGTCTCTTCCGCAGAACACAGTTTATTATATTTGTCTTCATTCTCTCATTTGTAAAATAGGCATGGAAATATATTCCAAAATTCTCAGTGTCAAAACTTGGAAGAAGCACCTATGAATATATTCTTTATGTTGCTATGAGTGCCAGTACTAACTTCATTTCATAATTCACAAAAGGCTTCAGTGGTTGACTAGAGGACTGGGAAGGCTTGGAAACTGACATGGTGTAAATTGCTATTTCCAGTTTTGATAAGGAAAGTAAAACATGTGGAAGAGGACACAGTGGGATAAAGACATAAAGATATGGCTCTGGAAGGGCTCTCTAGGGATCATGTAGCCCTTTTGATTCTAGTGAGTGGAGGTCACCTATGAATTAGATTGGGTATCAAGCTTTGCCAGAGCTGACTTGGCTCTGTGACAACTAAACATCTCCTGTGTCATCATTTTTACAGAAAAACATCCTAATGCAGTGAAGCCTGAGTGCCCTTGGATGCATAAGCAATGGACTCAGTGAGAGATGAGGATGCAGATGAGTGGATGTGAAGTGGCAAGCAGGATACAGACACAATGCTGCACTGGAAAGGCTGAAGTGAGCATTCATCCCATATTAATGCTCATCTTCCTGCCAGCTTCGCGGTCATCACTGTGTGCATTGAAAAGCTGTATGCTGTGAGTTGCAGTGAATAGGGCTGGAAGATAACCTTACAAATGATGGGATGGGAGATGTGGAAACCTGTGCCTTTGGAGCCAGTCATATATGCAGACATAGGAAGCCTGGGGTGGTAGCAGAGAAAAACTGATTATCTGTGACAGTCAGTGATTTACAGCACACATCAGTAAAAAAATGTAGCATCTCTCTCCTTTACTCTCAGAAGACAGCTCTGCAGATTTCCTCTGAACCTTCACAGGTATTCTGCCTGTATTTGGAAGAAAAAGAATTTTGAACAGGAAACATTCAGTTGTGAGCTAAATCCATGTGCAAATACTAAAATTTATATTCTGTGGGGAGCTAAACGGATTTCTGAGGTCTGTAGCAAGCTTAGAAGACTGGAAATCTGCCAGAAGCCTGGCAAGGTGACATCGTCATCCTTCTGCAATTACTGTGGTATAACATAACCTAAGTTTTCTTGAGGAGAAAACAATCCATAGTGAGTTTGTACAATAAACCTCTGTCAAGCACTTCCATTTTCAGGAATCTACAGCGTAGACAATGCTTTGAACTGAAGTAAGTCAAAGGTTGACAGAGGGGCTTATGGAGCCTGAAACCATACATGAACCAATTCCAGTCAAACAAGAGTAACCTATAGTTCAACACTTTGAATTCACAGTTTTCTTTTCCAGTAAGACTTTTAAAGTCCAGGTAGGACTTGAAAAATAGAGAAGCATATGACATATGCTTATGTGTACATAACCCAAAAGTGAAATCTGAAAGGAGGGAAACCTAGCAGACAAAATTTAGGCTTATTTTATTGGCAAATGTAAGGATTTTATTTTTAAGATAACTGTAACATTCCTGAGTTAATGTGGGGTGCTGGCTTTGAAAGTTCATGCCTTGAAGGCTTGATACTGGCATTCAAAATTTGGTTTATATGGTGAAAAAGATATTGTGCAAATTGGTTGATTTTCTCCTTTTTTGTCTGCTTACTGCTACAATAAGAAGAGCATTTCTATTAATAAAAAATATCTTTAACTTCTAGGGAAAAAATGTATGAGAACTATCTGGATTGTTGATACTTGTTTGTAATAGAAAATGCATTGGTGTCCTTGCCACATGCCATAAAAATGGTACAAAGATCAGGAAAATTCCTTATATTTTTCACTGAGTAGAGGAAGTTTTGATTATGTATGTCACACAGAGAACTGTCCTCATCAATTAATTTTTTCCTTTTTCATAGGATATACAAGAAATCTTGGACTGGTAGGAATACAGGTAGAAATGCTGATTATTTTGCTGGTGATTAACTGTCATATTAATAAAAGAAAATCTAAAAATATTTCAAGAAAATTAATAAATTCTTGAAGAAGAGCATGCACAGAACTACTACTAATATAGAAGAACTACATATAATGAATATGTATATTAGAAATATATTTCATAAGGTTCAAAAAAATCTTTCAGTAGCTGCATAACTGGAGGAAGGATATGATCTGAGGAATTTAACCACTTATCTCTGTTTCCCCCAAAAATAATAGAAATCTTTGTAACTGGTTAAATCTTGTATCCTTCATGTATCCTTGGTAAAAGTAGTTATAAAATATTTCCAAAAATGTCTTTGTCTACAACTTGCTAACATGCAACACTTCCTGTAGAATCTTCAGAAGGTAAAGCTGACTTTCCTGGTACATGGAAGTTGCTTGTGAACTCCAACCCTTTCTTCCTCTTGTCAGTATTTCTTGCATTAAGGTACAGCTCTAAGAAATCACATTTGGCAGCTTTCCTTGAAATGTTTGGAGTCAAGTGGCTACAAAGGATCTCTTCAACTTAACAAGTATTATCCCTCTCAAACAGTGTTGGAGGTGAACCATGCCATTAAGAAAGCAGGAAATGCATTAAAGTAAACAAACCAGCAAATAAATAAATAACACTTTTTGCTCTCACCATTAGTAATACTGGCTTCTGAATGCCTGATAGCATAAAGCAGTCTTTGTTCAGATCTGAGCAGAAAGTGCTCCTCCTTAAATATTTCACACTGTTGGTGCAGGAGAACAATGCAGAAAGACTCACTCATGACAAATAAATACAAAAAAGCGTGCTCAGACACTGGATTTGTCACAGGAGTGATTAGGAATAAAAGCAGGCAGAAAATACATTCTAAGAAAAACCAACAAGGATTTTCAACACCGCTTCTTCCCTGAGCAGTACAGCATTGAAACAGGCTTGCATAAGGGAATGGGAAATGGGAATTCAAAAGCTCCTGGGGTTACTATGTAATGTTTAGATTTGTATTAATGATTGACATAACAGATTGAAATTGGAAAGTTGTTCTTTTCATGGCAGCATTACCATATTTCTTATTTAACAGATAGCAGTGAGAATATTTACTAAAACAATATGAAAATGTGACTTGTCCTGAATTGGACCAAAAATTAAATTTAAAATTAAAATAGAGAAACAAGATAAAACTTAAATGGAAACATTATTATGGCTTTGTCTGCTTTGCAACTTTCATGAAGTCCTGACGTATTTGTAAAAACTGTGAAACACAGATCTGGACACAGTAAAATTAATTAGAGAAATTCATCACTCTGTGTCACTCAAAGCACGATGCTGCAAGGGGTGTGTATTTACACACCGTGACAGTACACATATGATGATTTCTAAATCAAATACTTACAGTCAAGCATATTTGAGTCAAAGATGTAGCCTCACATCTTTAATGGTCACCAAGCTGTCTTTGAGTATTCCCATTAGAGGTAATTATTTATAAAATTTTGTGTCTGTTCAGCATACAGTGTATAAAAATAGTTACACTAACTGGAAACACTTCTAATTTATATTCTGTTCAATTATTTTGGTTCACATTTGCTATGTTCCAAATGGTCAACATTTTTTTTTAAAATTAATTAATTCAATCAGTCTTTCTTTTGTTTTCTGTTTTAGCTAAACAAAGTCTAAAAGGTTTCCATTGTTGCTGTTGCTGTGTTTCCAAAACATCCTGTGGTATGTCTGATTTGCTACATATTTGGCTGTTTTTTGTGCACTTTCTTTCAATGTTCAGTCTGCCTATCATGCAGTGTTCTTTCTGGCACCAAATGTCTGAATTTCCTTCCTAGATTCTCTGCTATTGGTTCACAGCATACTTAATTTGATCATGATACAAACATAAATACTAAATGTGTATATTACACATACCATATTAATCTTGCAAAAAAGTCTGGGATAAATATGTTTCAGAAATGTTTACTTTCTTTAACTACCTAATTTATTTTAAAAATATATGTCTTTGGCTTTGTTTGTGCCTATCCCAATAGGCACAATGTACATGTTCCATAAATACTTTTGTAAATGCTCTTCATTAAGTGAGTAGTTACAACTGCTAATTTTGATCAGATGCTCTTATAGTAGCAGGAAATACAGTTGATAATTCATATACCATCATTAATCCACATTAAATGTGCTATTGTTGCTAGCTTATGATCCTGGATGATATCTCCCACTTATTTGGGCTACAAAGCAGCACCTCATGACCTGGACTGGACTGAAGTAGTGAGGATAAGCATATGAACCAGTGCCTGCACAAATAAATCTTCCTTTACTGAAAAAAATTACCCAGTCAGAAAACAAAGCAGTGGAAAATAATCATCACATACCATTTGTGAACCATCTGCAGGCCAAGTTATTCCCTGAAGAAATGTATCCTTCAAGATATACAACAAGTACGAGAGATAAATAGGATCTGTTTGTACAATTCACATCAGGGAGGAATCACTGTGAACAAGGAGACAGAATCAGGTAGGAATCTTGCAGGCTGCTTTTTATCTCTTCAAACAGGGTTTAAATTAGATATAAGTACATAATGTATTTTATAACTAGGATCAGAATTTACATAAACCATGTGAAAAATTAAATAATGAGTATGTTGAAATGTTTTCCTGTTCTTCTATGTAGGAAATAGACACTCAATGAAAAATATTCTTTTTTACAAGGAAAGGTGACATTGAGTTAAAAAAATGAGAATGCTTTGTAGTATTCTTCTGATAGGGTTTACTGAAGAATCCTTGTTTTGTATGGGGAATAGTATATTACGTGTCTGCTTTTTAGGGCAACTTAGCAACAAATTGCAGAGGTAAAAAAACCTGGCATTTTAAGCCAACAAACAAATACACAATTTTTCAGAAATTGAGTGTAAACACTTCTAAGGTCACTTTCAACAGAAGATACATTGATTAGACATAAAAAAGGATCAAAAAAAAAGAAACTAAAAAGAACTTTAAAATATTAATCTGTCTGTATGTAATTTGTTTTTCATAACAAATACTAGGGATTTTTTGTTACATAAAACTGCCTGTCTATAATAATTTGCTTAGGTTTGTGGGAAAGCAGAGCACTGGAATTCACGTTGCTCAGCACATCACTCTTTTTGAAAGCCATACAAACTGGATGTATTGACTGTGTATGTTGACATTAGAACTTTCTAAGTTTAAAACTTTACAATGGGAATAGACCTGTTCAGCATCTACAAAACAAAATGCGGATTTCTTATCTGCATGAAATCTTATTTAAATTATTCCAAAATAGTTGTTACTTTTTTTACTTCAGCTGGAAAATGGTATTTCTCTCACACTCCATTATCCCTCACTTGAAGAAAAAAAACCAAAAAGAACGATGAAAAGTCCATGGAAATTAGAAATAAAAACTACATTTATAATACAAAAGATAGTTGCCCTGAGGAGATGTTTCAATAGAGGTCAGTTTTTGAAAAGCACTTTGAAGTGCATTTTGTTGTTAAGAGGGTTGCCAGAATGCAAATGTAGTGATAATGCATGTAGTGTATGTGCTCTTCTGCCAACAAAGGGCAATAATTATGATTTAGCACACATAAAAATACTCACCTGTCTGAACACAAAACTATTTTTGTTTTGTTTCTTTTTAATAACATCCTCTAGGCAACCTGGGAATGATAAGATGTATTGCAGTGTTCCATGGCAAGCTTGTGATTTTACTGTTCAAGGGACAAATTCCAGTTCAATAAGAAATGCACAGAACAACCTGGAACAGGGCACCCCACCATACTGCAAAGCACAGCGTCACTTCTTGAAGAGAAAGTAAATCCTGCACCAGTTTCCTGCAGAAAATAGTTCCCTAACTATTACTAACTAACCACACCATTGCATTAATAAGGCTACTCTCTGAGGACTGGACGTAAAAGGTACAAATCAGGCTGACTTCCACAAAGGGAATTATCCAGCCTTTGGTGGCAGCAGGTTCCAGGCACCAATTACACAAAAGAGATATGCAGGAGCAGTGCTTGACCCTCAAGAACTATGTGAGCTGTTCACTGCTTCCCTTAGACAGTAAGAGAAAAGTTGGCCCAAAGCGCTTAAAGGTGTTACACAAGCAGTGGGTGGGAGGAGTAATAAAACTTCTGCCTTCTTCCTTGTTGATCGTGTCTCAAAAAGCCAGATAATGCTCACAGCATACACATGCTCCTCCCCTGGGCTATACAGAACCGTATCAGGGCAGCACTGCACCAGTCTGGTGATGCTGCAGAGTCATAGAATTAATTTGGGGGAATCCCAGACTAACAGGCTTATGTGGCCACTGGGGTGTATATAAGGTAATAATACAATAGTTTTACCTGGTGTGAACTGAATCTATCTTTCCTTTCCTGAGATGGAGAATCAAAATGTGAGGCTGGTCTCAAACCTTAACTGATTAAAAAGAAGCTAATTAAGCTGATGTTAACTTCCAATGACAAATTGATAAAGAAACTAAATGTTTACTGTGAACTGTAATATTTTCTTGCATGTATTCAGATTTATTTTGGCAGCTTTTTTATGGAGAAACATGACATTGCTTACTATAATCATACATTTCTATTTCATACAACAGAACTAATGTGTAAAATCATGAATGTTCCCAGATTTGCTCTTCCAAAATCTTAGGTGCAGTTTGCAAAAGACAAGTAAATTTGCAACATATGAGACTGTAATATTTCAATAAACTAGAAGTGAATGAATAATTGTGATACCTTTTACACTTATTTAATTTCTGTTGCTCTTAAATTATAACAAACAGGATTTTTATTAAATTATCCCCACAGACAACCTGAAATATTATTTTAATTCTCCACTGAGATTCTACCTCCAGTTACATAATTTTCAAGTCCTGCTGTAAAATATTTTTAGAAAATCACATTTAAAAATTTTCTATAGAAATCCATTCTTAAAATATGTCCTAAATGAAATTATAAAAATAAATCAAAATTTTTGTCTGACAATCAACATTTATAGGTTCTATTGAATTCTCGGGCTGTGAAGAAAGAGTTATTAATTAACATTCCTTTAACACACGGTTCATGAATAAGGGATGTGCTGCCTACAAAGTGCTAGCAGAGGTGGCTAACTGGTGAAACATAATAGATAACTCATAAAAACAGAAAACTCAGATAAATTCTGGTTTTTGTTTTACAATATTTTATAAAATTTCTGCATAAAAGAAAGACAGGAAGGGAAATACAGGGGAAAATGAAAAGTAAATCTGAAGTGAAATCTTGCTATGACAATATTCTGTTAAAGTACTGTGACAAGTGTTGATTTTTTTAAGAATTAAGGCTAAATCTTACTTTCCTTATTCATAGAATCAGTTACACTGGTGTTCATGAGAATTAAGCCATTAGATTCAAAGTACAGGCTGAGACACTTCAGTTGTTCTCAGGAACAAAAAGTGCCATTTAACTCTGTTACTGTAGTCAGTGCCCTCATTGTTAAGGGCTAGTGAGAAGAGAAAATCCTGAGAGTTTTGATTCATTCAAACATATTATCTGAAATAAAAAAAAAAAAACCAAAACAAAAAGCTATTTCAACCTTCTCTTACTATATGTCAGGAAGATTTCAGTGATGAACCAGCACTCACAATCGTTTCTATACCATTCAATATGTATGAATAAAGGAAGCGCACACAATCTCTCCACCTTCAGAAATGTAAATTTGGAACTGTCCTTGTACAAAAGGTATTTGATCATACACACTGTTTGTCTTCAGCAGATGCTTTTGTATCCAAGCCTGCTCCCATGGAAATCAAGAGAAATTAGCCAGTGACTGAAAAGACAATACAGGCCTTCACTACATTATTTTTTACTTCTGCTTAAATCAAGAATTTGTCTAGGTGTAATCTTATTGATATGCATTTTTACCATGTGACTGGCTACCATTATTCTTATTCTCAAATTAAATGCTTTCATTTCTGTGAAATAAAAGCATTTTTGTATTAGCTAATAGCAGTCTGTCAATAAACACTGGAGAGCTTAAAATTCATAGAACTTGTTTTATATGCTGCTCATTGAGTATTTTGTGAGTTGTGTTCTTTGAATGGATGCCCATGCCTCAGAGTGTAAAAAGCTTAGCAAATGGCACTTTTATTCAAGCAATGTAGAGCTCTTTTGCAGTTTTTAACATCTGTATGTCCTCTTGATGACTTTAGCCTTTCTAAGACTAACAAGTGAACTTAGGATTTATAGTTGAGAAACAGCATGGTTGCTTCTGCTGTCAGTCTTTATTCATTACTCTAATAATAGGAGGTATAATAAACAACATAGATTTACAACTGTACATTTTAATTATTGTTTCTGAAGGTTTGTATAATCAAGAGAGGTGATCACTGCTCCTTTCTGCTTTGGAATTTTCTCCTTCAGTGCCAGACACTACTGAGTTATTCAGTAAGCAGACAGCTTTGCTCTTTTCATCAGTGAGTCATGAAAGAGTTGACAGTGTGTTAAGGCCATCTCAGCTTCAGTCTAACAATCTGATTTGTTGGCTCAGTAGATTTAGTGCATCTTGATTTTCCTGATAAATTCCATGTGAAACCCAATACCAGCTACCCTGACAACATCTTTATCTACATCAGTAAGTTCATACTGGTCAAGATGCAAAAAGAAAGAGACTTGTATAAATCTGAGAATTTTGTAATGAAAACTTAAGCAGGTTTCACATGCAGAGTTTTTTAATCCACAGATAAACTGTAGCTAAATTCAGAAGTGATATTTTGCTTTTGGACAGTCTTTTTTAATCTTAAACAAAGATATTGAATAATTGTATCCTGTTAGCATGTGTTGTATCATGTAGCCATTGTATCATGTTAGCTACAAGAAGAAGTAAAAAGTCCTTGCTTATTACACATAACCACTGTGACTGTAGCTGCAAAACACTGAAAAGACATAATTTAATAATCAATTATTAAAACAAGAATGGACTTGGATTATTGAACAGGTACAAAATAAATGTTGTGTAGTTTGATTTCCTGGGGGGAACAGTATATCAAATGGTTGCCCCCAAAAATTGTCACTTTTGCAGCTATTTCCTAAATTGTAAGGCAAGTTTAAAGTGTCACTCTATTGTTTACTTACTGAAAGTTCCAGTTTTCCTGTATTCCAGTTAAATTACGTAATTGCATTTCTTCCTATGGCTTATAAAGAACAGCAATACACTTTATGGTAACTGCGAATCTCAGATATTTTCTCCATGCAATTCTGTCTATGTGTTTTGTATTTGTCAAATTCTGGCCAAGAGTGCACCTCACGATGCAACCTGACATATACTGTGCTTTCCTACCGAGAACACATTTACACAGTACAATTTCAATTTCTTTTACTTTTAAATCTAGAAACTATTTTCTGGTGTACTTCAAACACACATTTCCGAGAAAATTATGGTATATAGCAGGATTCCACTAAGATAAAACAAATTTACTATAAAATCCATACATAAACTTAGGAGTAGCTAGCACTGCTAGAAACTAGTTGAAGTAATTTACTGTTTGGACAAATGTATTGTGAGAAAGGTTCACCTGTGAAACATAAACCATAGGACACTGTAGACCCGTTGATGATAGTAGTGACTGAAGTAACAGACCGGACTGACTGAAAAAATCTGTTCAAAGGATTTCAATAATGGTATCAGGAAAAATCTTTGAATGTTTGGCATACCCATTCTAAGGATTCTGTTGCATTTTAGCATAAAGCAGAGAGTAGAATGTCATTCTCTTGCTGATTTCATGAATTTAAGACAAGTGTCTATTTGTTTCCAGTTTGATACAGACATTGCAGACAGCCTTGAAGAGAATTCAGGTTTATACTGGGAAGATTGGTGTACAACAGCAATGTTTTAACAGTTTGTGGCCAATTTTATTATGCTGCTGGGTTTCCTTAGATGTCTGAGTTTAATGATAATGTGCTCTGGAATTCATGTGAAGAAAATGCTTTAGAGCTCTTGAACTGAGAAAGACTTCTGAAGTGAAGATATTGTGCACAGTAATTTTTAATAGCCTATGCCTCTCAGGATGTCTGGTGCTTACTAATCTTTCTGATCATCAGGAATTAATTTAAGGGAGAAAGCAACAAGAAGTGTAACTGTGGTGTAGCTTCTCTGAGGCATCCTAAATCTCAGAAGGATTTTACTCTATCTCAAAGTACAACAAAATACAACATTGACAGAGATAACAAGAAGGGATAAGGAAATTCAAAGAAACCAACTTATTCAGCGGTTGCCTGGAGATACAGAATATAGACCCACCAATCTGAGTTGGTTATTTCAGATAGGGAGAGAACTGCAGCTGGATTTCCAGAGAATTAGGTCATGCTCCCATCTGGCAGGATTTTGGAACTCGAAATTTGAATGGACTTCAGAAACTTAGGGAGCTAAAGTCACAGTTCTAAGGGTTAGGTGGCTGATTTAAGGTCTGGACAACTATACTTCAGTTCTGATTTTGCTTACAAATACTGACAATTCTTCATGGCCCACAGCCTAGCATGAATTTCCCTATTTTCAGTGCACTAGACTATATATCAGGAAGAAGGAGAACAGATACCAGTGAGAATGCTAAGAGGCATGGGATAAAGAGATTTAAAGATGCTAACAGTGGTTGGTATCCAGTTACTTCCCTGGGAAAAGGAAGTCTGAAGCGCCACACCAAGTTGGCTAATTCACACATAAGCAGGGAGGACTTTCTCAGTGCTTGTCCTATTTTACCACTTGCCCTTAGTACCAGTGGTATCTGCCAGTATAATGACAACTTAGGATAGTCTCTAGGAAAAAAAGTAAACATAAGCCAATAAGTACTCCAGTAATTTAAAAGACATATTGCTGCCACAAAGCCAAATACATTTAGCATGCTTCCCCTGTGCAGATTTTATGCCATCACAGAACACAGACTCTCAAGGTTTTAAGTCCATCAAGACATAGCAAAAGCATGCTAACTGTGAGCAGATGCTAAGCACTTTAACAGTAATGAATAATGTCAATGGAGAAGAAAATTTACCATAAAATATACCTAATATTTAATAAGAAAAAAAACGTTGAAACTAAAAGAGCACAATTTTTTTTTTGGTGTGATGTTACAAGTAAGGAATCAGACCTGGAATCAGAATCGTAGAATGGTGTGGTTTGAAAGAGACCTTGAAGATTATCTAGTTCCAACTCCCCTGCCATAGGCAGGGACATCCTCTACTAGACCAGGTCTTACAGCCCTATCCAACTTGGGCTTGAACCCTCCCTGGCATGAGGAGTTCATAACCTTTCTGGCAACCTGTTCCAGTGCTTCACCATTTTTTCCTAGCACCTAATCTAAACCTACCCTGCTTCAGCTTGAGACCATTCCCCCTTGTCCTTCTCCCCAGGGCTCATCGCAATCCATTCTCTGCCCAGCCTGTGTTTGTGCTTGGGATTGCCCCAAATCAGATACAGGGCCTTCCACTTGGCTTTGTTGAACTTCATGAGATTCTTACAGACCCATCTCTCAAGCCTGGCAAGATCCCTTCCCTCCAGCACACTGACCTCACCACACAGCCTGGTGTCACCTGCAAACTTGCTGAGATGCACTCCATCCCACTGCCCATGTCTCCAACAAGGATGTTAAACAGCACCAGCCCCAATACCAACCCCTGAGGAACCCCACTCGACCTGCAGAATTAAAGTTTGTCACAAAAGCAGGCTTGGAGATTTTAGGGCTACACTGATCTCTTTAATACTAAGTTTTCCCACATACCCTGCATATACCCTTGTTCCTCCAACTAAGAACGGATTTCAACCCTAAGAAAGATAAATAAGCACTCTGAATCTGTTAGAGAATGCATAGTTGTGCCACAAATAGAATCAGGCAAACACCTGATGGAAAGAAGGTATATCCTCTGCTCCTTAGGGAGATCAGCAAGATAGATAATAGTCTGTCATACTGAAAGAAAATGGAGATTGTTTCCTATCAAAAGGCTTCATCATGTTTAGGATACAGTTTACTTTATGGGAGAACTTCTGGCAATAACCATGAGGAAAAGTGGTTTTATTCATCTTGATTACTGTCAGGGATTTTTCCATTGTGTAAGCAATAACACATAGGTATTCAGGCACCCAAAGCTTTGAAACAGCTTTGAGAGCAGACAGCAACTGACTTCACTTGAATCCAAACTCATCATATAAACCTCTTGATAGTTATTATTCTAAGAAGCACATTGCCTCTGTTTTTGCCTGCATAGACTACAAAGTGCATGAAAAGTACTGAAAGAGCCTGAGATGTTGCTGGGGGAGGGTATGCAAATTTATTCAGACCTTTTTAAAACAGTAGACAAGCACTTGTGCTAATCCTAGAGATGTGCTTGTTTTCCTAAACTGTTGCAAATGTTCTCTTAAGATAGTAATAAAAATTTAACTTTGAATTTATCTAGCATTACAGACATATCACATAAAATTAATACTAGTCTGTATACCCTTTGCAATTTTGACTGTGTTCAGATTAAACCAGACAGGGCTTGCTCAAATGAATATTTTTGGACCATAAAAAGGTACTTTTAAGCCCTTAAGTTTTCAGTGGGAAACTGTGCTTTCTTTGTTTAAATATCATATATGCCCAGTTTTTAGAATTTGGTCTGCAAAAGTAGAAGAACCTATTCATAACAGAAAAAAAGTCAATTTCTTCCCCAAGTACATTTTTTCAACAGCACATAAGATAGGGATGACAACACCTCAACACTTCAGTGACAATTAGCCATCATGTCTTAGCATGAACATAATATAATAAAATAGAACATAATATAATAAACCCCATTTTTCTAGGAATTTAGAAAGCTCACCTTTTTTCTAGCTTCATGTACTTTAGATTGCCTTTTTATATTGGATATTATGGTTTTTTTCCTTCCAGATGCTTAAAGGTTAGGAAAGTATTTTCTTTCTTTTGATTCCTCTCCTGAGAAAAAAATTCAGTGGCTTATTAGTTTCCTCAGTACTCTCTGTATAACAAAAGGTGGCATTTATGGAAGGCCTCATTTTTCTCTTAGCTCTACTGCTCCAGACCTGCAACTTCTGTTAATTTCCTTGGGCACTGAAGATGTTCAGCAGCTCTAAGGACCAAACAAATATCAGACACTAACACTGGAATCATGGAATTAATAAGGACCGGAGTTCTGAGACAGCAGTGAGTTTAGACAGACATAAAACCAAAATATTTCTTTCAAGTGAATACATCAAGAAAGATGTGACTTGTTAGAAAAATACCTTACTTCTCTGGAGTGGCCATGTTCACAAGCTCTCATTATATTTTGCAACAGAGTAAGATCCACTCCTATTCACATCTCAGTCTCAGCTTAATTGTCATCATACAATTAATATAAAAAATATTTTTGTTATTCTCATCTTCCATGTGTATTCTCTTTTTACTTTCTCTTCTTTTTCTTCTTTAATGCTGTATTTTATTATTTATTTGTTGTCCTTTTTTTCTGTGCACTAGTAGTTAATTATATTTTACATATGCTGGAAAATTCTAATAAAAGCACTAGGACTTAGAAAATAAACTTTTCTCTTTTTTTAATTAATGGAAAATCTGCAAGTTTAATTAGGCAACCCATTGAGATAAATGCATCAACAAATAAATTTCCCACTCATGAATGCAGCACAGCTAACAAGAAACTGCCTAGGAAGTTTCAATTCATTTGAGTACTGAAGTATTTATACCAAACAGATTTGGGCCAGATAATAGCTTTCCAATACAACCCAAGGATTACAGAGTGAACCCCAGCAGGGCAGCTGATTCTTAAGCACTGGGAAATCTCCCACTGGATTAGAGCACACATATTTTTCATTCAGAGTGACAGGAAAACAAGTGCATGCCAGGAAAATGCCTGAAGGAAGAAGAGGTTGATACAAAACTGTCCTTTGCAGGTAGTTGCTGCTTAAGCTTTTCTACGCTGCTGTATAGATAAACTGGTTCTGATGACCTGAAGAAGGGGAATTAAAAAGATTCTACTTAGTCTATGAGCCTCTTGTTTACAGTGCAGGTTATTTTTCTGTTTATACTCCTCACCATCTAAATCCAGAAAAGTAAAAAGCCTAGTCTGAGACTGCTGATACCAGCCACTGGTAAAAATTTAGCTTGTTATGGGATAAGAAGTATCAAGAGAAAGGATACACAAGCATAAAACCTTAAAAAGAAGAAACATAATTGTTATTTTAAATAATAATCACAGAGTATGGGTCGTAACATTTATAATAAAGTCAATGTTCAACATTAATAACAGACATAAGGAAGCAATCATATTTATAAAGGAGATATTTATTTCTGGAGATTCAAAGAGACATTGCACTTTTTCTTTTGCATCGAAAAACAAACACTGTACTTGAGGAATCAGTTAAAAATAACAGAATAAAATGGAGAAAAAAGCACTATCAGTTCAGAATTTCCAACCTCTCTGCAATTTGCTTCCACTTAAGAACATGACTGGTTCTTCAGAGCAATAACTGCATAGCATCTGGGGGACTTCACAGGATCAAATAACTTCACAAGTCCAGACCAGGCAATGTTTTCCTGAAAATGATATATGATTGAAGTGCATAAAAATGTGTTTGACTTACAAGCTAAAATATGGTAATAGATATTTTGAAATACAAAATTGAAAATAAATAGAATTATCCTAATGCAAAGCAGAAAAACTACTTGTAAGAAAATCGGGGAAAAGTTTGTTGTGAAAAAATGGGCATCCATAACAGGATGTATTTTAAAGTCATTTAATTATTTCTGGTGCTATCAAGTGATAGCTTCTCACCTGCTTCATCAATACAGCTTCGTTTTTAGGTTGAACTAGAACAAAGAAATTAAGGATCATGTCATATTCGTTTTATGTTGCACATTCTACTACTGAGCTAATTAACTGACTTTTCAAATGAATCAGGCCAGCTGGATCTGGTCATCACCCTGCATTTGGCTTTTATAATTTTTATTTTTCTTCCTAAATACATTTTGTGAATCAATCAGTACAAGATTAAATCCATGCATGTATTACATTTAGAAAAGGTGAATTAGTATTATATGCAGCAAGTTTGATCTCCCATCTTGGAAATCATACAGATTTCTATGCAATTTTTAACTGGTTGGCACTTGGCAAAATACATCATTATTTAACTATTTCAAATTGCCTCTCTGTAAAAATACCAGTTAGAACAAAGGCATACATTTAGTACAAAGCAGTTGCTCCAAGTGCACCATGACAGAGAATAAAGTGAGTTTTCACTTACGATAAAATGGAGCTGTTAAAATGAAAGGTTTATAGTGGAAAAACACAGCCATTCATATGAATGAGTTTAAACTTTATTTTAAAATTTTATTTTGACCATGGCCCAGAGCAGAAGCGGAAGATGCTACCATTTCCTCATAGGAAATTATTACTTGTGTGAAAAATGTTTATTGGCACAGAAAAAGTATTGCCACTGCTTTCAAGCTAACCAGGCCAAGCTCAAAATCAGTGTTAGAAGAAAAAGCAATAATGGAAGAAGTCATCATGGAGTAAATGTAGCAGCATTTGTTTATTATGTCCCAGATCTATACTTGTAAAATATATCCAGGCTGCATGTTAGTCAAATGTACCTCAGCTGACCCATACAGTTAGAAAAGGTGCATCCTCTCTCATTATTAACTGATCTTAATTAAGAAACAGTAATTTGGATTGAATTCAAACATTTTTGAATTATATGTTCCAAAGCACATTAATTGGAAGTTCAAGTATTAACAGCACAATATTTGTTTAGCATTTCCTAAATTTTTTAATTATTAAATATCTCATTATGTTGTATAAATTGAGATTTGCTGCATCTTTGATTAATTTATTTTTTACTATCTATTGACTAGTAATTACAATATAATTAAAAGAGCATAAACTTTACTGTTGCTGCTTTGTTGAAAATAAAAACATCTGCTGGGCATATGTTTATACTAAATGGAATGAATGCTTATACTTGTGCAAATATGATGAGAATAATAATTCTGCAACAGAGACTTTTCATCTGCACAGTAATAAATTGACTGAAATAGCCTCATTTCAGTGATGTAGCCTTTAGGTATCATGAAAGAGAATGCAAAATACCTGCTCCTTGAGGTAGCAAAGACGATCCAGAAGTATCAAAACTTCTATGCAAGGAGCCAGAACAACCTTCAGCTGAAAGAAAGATTAGATGCTAGAATCCTTTTGGGAAAGACAAGCAATACACTTCCACATGGCTACGTTTCCTCAGAACAATTCCTGGAAGGTCAACCAGATTTTAGGGGTTCTGTTGTACAAATGTCACCTTGCTAATTTTCCCTATGGGATGGACATCTTCAAAACAGATTATATTAAAATCAAAAATACATGGAATGCCATAAAGTCACGGAACTACGTTGTTTAGTTGGTTTTCAGACATTGTCCAACAAGAAAATAATATTAAATGTAGCAGAACAATTTTAAAGAGGGAAATAATCAATTTTAATAAAAAGAGTTTTTATGAAATAACTGCGTGGAGACCAGTCTAGATTTAAAAGGAGACTGACATTCCATTTTCCAGTGCAACAGTCCCTCTTGAGAAAGAATCTTCCATGTGTTGTTCACTTTATTACTTTATTTACACCTAATATAGTTCTGGAATAGGATACGCTCCAAAGTGTGGAAGGGGGAACTGCTTTGTTTCCTGAGATTGCATACCACAGTGTAAGACAGTCCACCTCCACATAAAACTTAACAGGGCTTTGTCCTAGACTAGCACATGTACACAAGGTTGTAGTATTATTCCCATAACTTTTACCATATTAAATGCTTCAAGCTCATTCATTCTGTGCTTGTACTTTTCATAGTAGTCCATTATACAGCTGTCTGGGAGCTGCAAGAGATTAAAAAAAAAGGTATCAAAGTTATTTTAGGTACTTTTTCAAGAGAACTTCAGAATTAAACATTGTCACACTACAAAATGAAATCTGTATTTTGTTTTTGAAATTAGCACTTTGCTAGTATTTATAATAGTTTTCCAGTAGCAGTTTCTCAGTTCTTACTTACACTAACTGTTCTTCACACAGCATTTTCCACTGACAGGAAATACTGAGAAATATCCTTATACAGAAAAGCTCCAGCCACTCTTAAATGAGAATTAGACAGTAAAGTGGAGATAACATTCTCATTTCCTTTCCATGTACCTTATCCCTTCTTCACTTCCATGCCCAAGAGATTTATTTAAATAGCTGAGAATTAAACTCTGGTGCGAGACTAACATGGATGGTATTTCACAACCTACTATCAGATTCTGGAAATAATGCTTTGTCTCCCTGTGCATAAAATGACCCATCTTTAAAACAGAACTTTCTCTACTGACTTTGAACTACTTCATGTTCCCTCTCTTCCCAATCACCTGATGTGAGTCTGCCAGCACTGCCACCATGACTGCAAATGCTGCAATCTGGGGCTGAATTTGATACACAGGCAGTTCAGGAACTTGACCAAGCCTTTTCAGCCCTTGCTGGACAGTGCAGCAGAGCAGCTGCTGCAGCTGTGACCATGACTGCTCTTCACATGTTCTCTATAGGGCAGCCAGACCACCACATCTCTTGCCTTTTGAAGCTCATGATGTGTCTGCTCTGCTGACCACAGTCCTGGACACTGAACAAGACACTTGAACTGGTCACGTAAGGAACATGCCAAAGAAGTGGGCAGCAGGTTTGTAGCATTATTGCTGCTGAGAAGAGCAGAGCTGAAAGAGCCTGATGCACTTCTGCAGTACTGGGAATTTTGCAGTATGGCTGTTCTGTCATGGCTATGGAATGAAAGGGTCCAAACTCAGCAGAAAAGTAATGGTTCTGCCAGATGTGTTGATGTGGTGCTGAGGGACATGGTTTGGTGGTGGACTTGCAGTGCTGAGTTAATGGCTAGAATTGCTGCTCTTAGAAGTCTTTTTCAGCCTAAATGCTTCTATGACTCTATGACAAAAGACTAGGAAAGCTAAGATGCTTAATAAATTTTTGCACATTTTATTAGAAGAATCATCTGAGAGCATGTGGCTAATACAGTTGCAAATAAGTAAAATCTTTGTCTAAAATACGGAAACAAACCAGGAAATATTTAAAAAAATACGTAAGTTTTCCAATCAAGTGAGTATTATAAACTTTATCCTGGGACAGCCAAGAAAGGACTGAAGTGACCTCAGAACTATTACTCATTGTCACTGAGAAGTTCTCAAAGAGAGTATGTCAGACAGATAGCAGATACATCTTTTATTATAGACCAGAAAGTTCAGGTTCAATGCACTGAAAAAGTGGAACAAATAAAGAATTTAAAACCACTGAAAGATAAGCAAATGAGTAATAACACAAAGTCATCAAGAATAAATCACAAGTCAGTTTACTTCACTTGTAAGGATAAAAGGATCCATGACAGAGAAAAACAACTGATTCACACATATTTTGATTTCAAAAAGATTTTTGATAACATTTCCCATAATAATTTTATAAGCAAATTTAGGAAACAAGCTTCAGATTAAAGTACTAAAAAGTGAGTGAGAACTGTTTGAATTACCATAACCAGAGAGTGGTTCCTAATGAGTCTTTGAGCAACTGGAACAACCTGCTGACTGGAGGTCCATTATGGAATGCAGTATTTTCATTAAGAATTCAGACAATAGAACAGAAACCACATTAGCCAAGTCTGCAAATGTGCAACAGGAAGGCATTGCCAGAACTTAAAATAACTTTCAGAAACTGGAGCATTGGTTAGAGAAGAAGTTTGAAATGCTGTACAGAAAAGCAGAAGGGACTAGGCTCAGGAGAAATAATCAGCTGTTTGGGGGAGCACCAAATGACAGTCTGGAAGACAGAGCAGATCATAAGCTGCGTGAGAGCCACAGTTGTGCTACTGCAAAAAAAAGCAATCACCATTCTGTGACATGTATGGGAGAGCAGCCTGCAAAGTGCAGGAAGCAATCCTTCAACTCTGGCAGAAGAAAAGCTTTAGCTGGAATACTGCATCCATTTTTGGGCATCAGATTTCAAAGAAAGAAATGAACTGTCTGAAAAAGCCCTGAGAGGGAAAATAGATCAGAGATCTAGAAAACATGACCTGTGAAGAAAGACTCAGAGAACTGGAACTGATCAGGCTAAATGAGACAAAATTGAGAGTGGGGATAATAACAGTTTTTACAAGGCTATCACTAAGAAGTAGGGAACAGTTTGTTCACTGTGTGATAGGGCAAGAACTAATGGGCTTGAATTGCAGGGAAAAAAAAGAAAAAAAAAAAGAAAAAAAAAGTCCGTCAAAACTTGAACATTTTCTCTTAGAGGTTAATTAAGGACTGGCAAGGCTGTCAGTCTCCATCACAGGAAGCTTTTAGAAGATCTGACAAATATTATTTTCAGGAATGATGTATAATTCTAACTCTGCTTTAAAACAAGAGATCAGAAAAAAACTTTTGTGGTATTTCAGTCATATTTTTTTAATTTATAAAGTACATTTTCCCTACTGCAAAGGCAAGGTTGAGTAGTTTATCCAGCAGTACTAAAGTGGACTAACAAGAAATTTTTTGGTCTTATTGCTATTTTATTTTCTGTGAAACTGTGCAAATATTTTAGAGTTCTTTTTGTTTTTCTCTTCCCCTCTAAACAGTCAAACCAATTAAAATATATCAGTCATGAAATAAACAAAAAAGTTTATTTAACCTCTGCCCTGTAAGCTTTTCATTTCAACTGAGTATTAATAGGGTTTTAGTATAATGGATTTTTGAAATTACAGGCTATTTGGAATTAAAATACAAAGATCTATATTTGGAAAAATGTGATCTTGAAACCTTTCTGCTTTTGCTCCCTTTATGTTCTCCATTTTTCAAGACAAAACATTCAAATTAAAAGAAAACAACCTGTGAAATGTTTGGTAAATAAAAAGTAGGTCAAAAATGTCTCCACCATATACAAGAATGTGCTTTTCCATTCCTTCCCTGCCTATTACACATTTTGACAGAACACCTCCTGCTGTCATGGATAGATCAGGTACTATTCCAAACTGTGCCTCAGATAAAGGTTTGGTGAGTGAACCAATTCAGTGAAACAGCTCAGCTGGAAAAGAGCAAAAGTGTCTGTCAGAGAAGCGTTGGTAGAGAAGGGCACAAAAATGGTAGTTAGTCGTGTGTTCAATTTACTGGAAGACATCTAAAACCCAAATAACACTGGCTTTGTCTGAAACTGCAACAGCTTTCCACCTGCCTTCGGTACCTAACACAACCTTCAGCTCTCTTTCCAGGGTGAAGTAGGAGTAGTTTACTCTTGCCATTTCTGAAGAAGAATTGTACTTCCACATGCAAAGCAAGCCCCAGCCCCATTCAGCCACTGAAGTTATCCAAGCAACTGTACTCTGCATTGTTACTCACCTGTGTATGCAAAAATATTCTTCATATATATGCACTGAACTTTTTGCTTACATTTTGACATTGAGACTATGAACATGAAAAAACTCAAATACATGCATTTGTCTTAATAATGACTCTGCACTCAAAGATCTAACTTATGTTCTTGACATTCAAGTGACCTTCATTTCATTTTGGCCAGTATTTCTTTCCTGATACAGCTACAACGTCTCCTGGTCTTTATCAGGTTGCCAACAAAAGGACCTTATCTCTTTGTACTGTGATGGTGGTGCAAGCTTTATTTTGAACTGATTTCTTTGAGGATGGATGTGGGCACTCAAACAACTGAAACAAGCAAAAGGAGCTAGCAAAGTCTCCAGTGACTTAGTTGTTACAATACCATATATAATATACCATATATATCATAAATATCATATGATGGAGATGGCACTAATCGTGAGCCATAGGACTGGCTGATCCATTTTGAACATGGTGAGAACTCTGAGAGCATGTGAGATACCACACACCTGAGCACAACCAGCTTGGACTGCAGTCCAAGGCACACTGATACAGCACAGGCTGAAAAGAAAACACTCAGGCACAAGGTGTGAGGCAATTACTGATACCACACTTCATGTTTCTTCAGAGAGCATTTTTTCAGAGCTGTATCCTTTCCTAGACTAAGAGTACTTTCACTGAACGAAAGTCACTTTTACTGTCCAATGCTACACATGCCCTCGACAGAAGAGACAGCCTAAGGATGCTATTCTACAGTCTGTTAGATGCAATTCCTCTTTGCTATCTCAAAGGGACTGCTTCTTCCTGCACTGACTGCACAATTCCATGTTTCCTCTCTCTCCTTGTACCAGCGTGACCATGAACGCTGACGAGACTACAAGAAAACTGTGAGGCAATCCTTCTAGCAGAGCAGAGTCTTAGATCAGTTCAAAACATTGGGGAGAACATACTGAAGAGGAAATTTTACAACTTTTCCATGACTAAAGTAGTTAAAAATAATGTAATGTTACATATGGTAAAATAATGTAAAACAGATAATGAAACTACTGAGTGGATTAAGTTTATTTAGAACTTTGTTTAAAATGCATTTCAAATGAATGCAATCTATATTATTTATAATTATGCTTAATTGATATACAAGTCACATCTCTTAGGACTCTTCATCAGAGTAAAAGGCTACAGTACTGTAACTGGGATAGTATTTTGTCTATGTGAAAAACAGTTATGCTTAAAAACAGCATTATGTGCTTATACTTTATAGAGTGCTATGCAAGTGTTACCTGAGCCATCATTTAGTACTTCCCTAACTAACAAAGGAAACAGGAAGTCTGTGAGATTAAATTCCTTCTGTCCAAGAAAACAGTGAAGGAAGTCAACTCTTCAACAATTGTAAAATGCATTAAGTGTGTAAATCCATGTACTACCTTCATTTTTTGACTCAGCTTAGTCTCAGTTAATTGCTGTTTCAGGATTCAGGGGAAAGTGAAGAGTATTGTTTTGGTTTTGGCTCCATGTTTGCCCAGTGGCTGAACACAATAAAACATCAAATTACAAATATTCTTAGCAAAGACCAACCAGTTTCAGATATTCACTGTCATTTCAGGATATCCACCCTAATGCTGGCTGTGGGGTAGACATTAAGATCATGAGAAATCTCAGGCTAAAAGTCCCTCTCTTTTCCAATTTCTGAAAAAATTCATTTTAGTTCTCAGTACAGCTGCATATATTCAGGTTAGTTAATGTCTTAATGTATTACACAATTCCACTGCTGACAGTTTCCCAGTCTTAAGTGAGTGGCTTTTCAACACTTTTTAAAGCAAGAGAAAATTAAGACACACAGTAAGCTTCATGTTGTCTCTCTTCATTTGCAAATTGCATTTTATGATATTCCACTAGTGACTGCTGAGGAGAATTTAAAAGTCAAGGACAGTCTATAGTAAGCTAAGAGTAACCCATCTCCCTTATCAAATGTAAAAAAATCCCCTGAACTTGTCTGATAAAAATTAAGCAATTAGTGGAAAAAAAAGTATTTTTGCTCAAATTCTGATTTCTGTATTGTCTACCAGCTTTAACACTAAAATTAAAGAGTCTGGATTTTTCAAAAGCACCAAGTCAATAGATCCCAAAGGCTGTCAGACACACATCCAGTCCTTAGCTTTGTAAGCACTTTCTTCATTTAATCACCTTAAGATAGCCCCAATGAAAGATCTTTTGCTAATCTACCCCAGTAAGAACAGGACATCAGAAAACATAAAGAGTTTTGAGTTTTCTTTCTTAAAAACTCTAGAAATACATAAATACTTATATAAGGAGATTTTACCATGGCAATGCTATTTGTAGCACTTACTGCCTTAAGCAGCAATCAGATGTGTTAATAAAAAGGCTTAATTTTAAATGCATTTGCAAAGCAGCTACAAACAGCTGGAACATGTTCTGAGCTGGAGAGGAAGGAATTGCTCTTGCTGCTTGAAAGCAAAAAAGGCTAACAAGTATCAGAGGGGCCAGTTACTCCAGGAGAGATGGCAGGGATGAATGCTCCATTCTCCCAAAAGAGGGTTCCCTGTCCATGTCAATTAGGTAAAACATGAATAAAAGGGAAAAGAAATCTTGTGATAAAAAGAATTTCTCCAAAATCTATGTGAACCTTAACACTCTGTCTGTACACTGCAGAATCTATAGAAAGAGAGTGAACTATGACAAAGAAAACAATCAGGAACAAAATACTGCTTTGGTATGTACCCAGAGCAATTACTGCAGCCCTGTGCAGGGATCTCTGGATATGGCCTTCTACAAGCACAAAGGAGCAGCTTCACTTTCACAAGCCCTTGTCCTCATGGGGCTCTTCAACCGTACTAGTATCTGCTGGAGGGACAACACAGCAGGGCATAAGCAACCCAGGTGGTTCCTGGAATGCATTGATGAGAACTTCTTCCCATGAGACGGGAGCCAATGCTCTCAGTTCTCAGCAATAAAGAGTGCCTGGTGGGGAATGTGAAGCTCAAGGGGAGGCCTGGGCTGCAGTGACCATGGAGTGGTGGAATTCAAGGTCCTTGGGGCAGCAAGGAGAGCACACAGCAAACTCATTATCCTGGACTTCAGGAGACCAGACTTCCGGGATTAGCTTGACAGAGTAGCATGGCATAAAGCCCTGGAGGGAAAAGGCCAGTAAAAGCTGGTTAATACTCAAGGGCTACCTTCTCCAAGATTAAAGAGGAAGTAAAAAATACCATGAGATCAGTATGGATGAACAATGATCTGGCCAAACTAAACAACAAAAAGGAAGCCTACCAAGAGTGGAAGTAAGGTAGCCCGGGAGGAATACAGAGATATTGTCGGAGCAGCCAGGAATCAGGTTAGGAAAGATAAAGCTCTCAGAGAATTAAACTTGACTGACATCAAGAGCAAGAAGCTTCTATAGGTACGTGTGCGCTCTCCAGAACCAGAGACTGGTTACACAGCTTACAGAGAATGCTGAGATACTCAACAACTTTTTTGACTGAGTCTTCACCAGCAAGTGTTTCAGCCACACCACTGCAGAAGGCAAAGGCAGGGAATGACTAAATGAAGAACTACTCCTTGTAGGAGAAGATCAGGCTCAAGAACATCTTAGGAGCCTGAAGATGCACAAGTCCATAGGACCTGATGAGATGCATCTGTAGGTCCAGAAGGAACTGGCAGATGAAGTTGCTAAGCCACTATCCAGCATATTTGAGAAGTCATGTCAACCTAGCGAAGTTCCCTTGGAAAAAAGGAACACAATCCGTAACTCATTTTCAAAAAGGAAAAAAACATGAAGGCCTGGGGAACTACAGGTTCCTTGATGCCTAAGATCATGCATCAGATCCTCCTGAAAACTATGCTAAGGCACACAGAAAATAAAGAGGAGACTGTTGGCAGCCAACACAGCTTCATTAATGGCAAACTGTGCCTTCAAATCAGGTGGCCTTCTATGAAGGGGTTACAGAATTGGTAGATAAGGAAAGAGCAACTGACATTGTTACCTGGACTTGTGCAAAACATTTCACATTATCCCACGTGACATCCTCGTCTCTAAACTGGAGACCACTCTGTGGATAAGGAATTCACTGAATGGCCACATTAAAAGAGTTGTGGCCAGCAGGCTAAGACTGCTGGGGCTGCGCAGCCTGGAGAAATGAAGACTCTGAGGAGACCTTAAAGGACCTCCCAGTACCTAAAGGGCACCTACAAGAGAACTGGAGAAGTACTTTTCACATGGGCAATGTAGTGACAGGACAAAGGTTCAGATTACATAAGGAAGAAATTCTTCACTATGGGGGTATGAGACACTGGCACAGGTTGTTCAGAGAAGCTGTGGATGCCCCATCCCTGGTAATGTTCAAAGCAAGACTGGATGAGGCTTTCAGCAACCTGGTGAAAGGTGTCCCTGCCCACAGCAGGGGGGTTTGAACTAGATGATCATTAACATCCCTTCAATCATTTTATGATCCACAGCCCACAGAACAATTCCATTAATTCTGAAGCTAGAAGCAATATAACCACACTTGTGAAGCAGCATGCTTACACTAAAAGACCTTTCTCTGCCCTCACAGAATGAGAATGTTTTGTCAGAAATTCAGTTGTGGTTTATACCTCATTTTTACTACTGAGATGAAAAGATGTGTGAAGGGAATGGTCCTGTACCAAAAGGCAGAAACAATTATTTCATTTGCATCTAAGTGTTTAATTGACAGGCTCTTCCACTCTAAAAAGAAACACCATGAATGGAGGAAATTATTTTGGCTCACTTAATAGGAAACTTCAGTTTATAAAGAAGAAGCTTCAGTAAGAATTGCTTGAACAGCAATTCTTAACAATGAGTGATGCTAGGTTATTGATAAATGCCTTTTATTTTTTGTAGAAAAACTATTTTACTATGCTGTTTCACTCTAACTCATTTCTGATTGAGACTTCATAAAGAGTCAATTCTTGCGTCACATAAGTAAAAACTTCACATCTATTTCACAAAGGAAAGAAGCAGAGGGGTTTCTTCACATGAATTATTGGCAGGATTCAAGAACTTATCTTTAATTAAAATCAACAGCCAAAACAACCTTACTATTATACCTGATGAGTCTTCATTAGGGTAATAGTTAGCAAAAGGCACACACTTAAAAAATGAGTATCAAGGCAGGTTAGGTGTTTTATATATTTGCACTCTTTATCCTGCCTCCACAATTGTCCAGACTGGAAAATGACCAGATTGCCCCAGAGCTACCTTTTGATCAGAAACAGAGGTATTGGTGTGTATAAAGGAAGCAGCTGTGATGCTTATCATAAACCATTAAGTCTGGAGGAGTGTTTACATCCCACAGTACAGATTCAGCTCCAGTGATAAAAACCATTCAAGATTTCACCATACATGAACAAGCTACCAAACCCTGGCAGGGACTCCTAAAAACAGCGCCTCTACCCCTCTATTTTCCTTTCCAGTACTTTTATTATCATACAGAGATGAAGTTCTTTTTAATATTCTGATAAGCCTAGAAAAAGACTGGAGACTCACAATTTCTTGACTTCTGTATTTTAGAAAATATCTTTGCACATGTAAAACAGAGACCCATATGGAAACAATTGTTTCTCATAGTTCTCTGGTTGTATTATACTGTGTCACTAAGTTTTAGCTGTTTTTTAATATAACCTAAATATATTTATACATTAAGACAATGATTGCCTCCCTTTTTTTTTGTGAATGACAAGGACATTTTGGATTATTCTAGAAGTATGTTTCATATATGCTTACTCCCACCTTATATTCATCCCAAGGCATGAGTTTTTGTCCACTGCCAGAGACAAAGCAGACATTTGGTCTATGCAGTACAGCTGCTCTTTTGTTCATTTCTAAATAGAGCTAAAAAAACAAATTCCACATAAATTTCTCCTTGATTTTTGTTATATTTCAGAGCAAATGTTTAGGCTTTATCACATTTCTAGCTACATAAGTATTTTTTTTTTCCTGAAGTAAGGCATTTAACACATTCTCCAATATTGTGTAGATATAGTGCTGACTCCACCATGAAAACTGCAGGGTCAGAACCACTGTTAAGGGAGCAGTAACAACTTTCCTCTCAGTAGTATGAAAATAGCACTGGTTTTGTGCTGCTGCAGATTTCAATATAGCTGGGAAATAAAAAATAATATTGTTTACATCAGCATAAAATCCAGTCTTCAGTATGCAGCCAGCTGCACATAAAATGAGGAGAAACATGAGCAAAAGTGAGCATTTACTTGAATCAGGTCTTCAGCAGCCACATAAATGTGCAGCTTGAAGTAGTGTTGACAGACATCTTTGTCTCAGGGCAACTTGCATTTGTCCAGACCCTTCTTAGCAAAAGGCAACGTATCTAAAATCAGACCTATTGAAACAAACTTTCTATTCTTACTGGTTTTAAAGAAAACATCTTGTGAATTGATTATTACACAAACAATCCACTATTACTTTTGGGTGACTGTACACACATGAAGAAAAATGTAATTTTATTTCTAGCTGAGGTGAATGCATCTTGTTAGTGGCTATTCATACAGAAAAGCAAACAGGTAACTACATTTGCTAGATGTGATTTGCTAACTACGGAATTAAATACAATCCTTTTAAAGTACAGCAGACTTCAGACATAAGTCCTTTTCCTAATGCTGTCAAGATGATTCCAATGTCATTTGAATTTACTTGCTTATTTGATTTTGCCTGTTTCTCCTAGTTTATGCTTTGATGCGCCTGGCAAACTTTAAGTCATTTGACATTTTGACTACAGGTTTTAAACATTACTTTACCAAGGGCTGCAACAACATTTAGCTTAAATATTTTACATGGTTACACTCCCACTTTTCCTTTTATTGTACTTAATTTGTTAACAATCTGTCTAGTACTCTCTAGTGTCTCCTCTGCTCAACTTGTTCTCACAACAAGGTTGTGATCTTCACACAGTCACATTCCATGCCTAATGCTATGTTGCCATCTGTTGACCAACTGAGCAGTTGTAGGACTACGACTAAGACAAGACTCAAGAACATAAATAAAATCTCAAAGATTTTAAATCTCTACTTTATATTTACTTCTTTTTCTCTGTCTAACAAAGTGATTTAATATCTTAATGTATTTCCTTAACATTTACTAATTTAAAGGTATGAAGTCTTCAAATATAATATTCATACAGCAATATATGACATAAATCAAGTCAATGGCTCAAACATTGCATTGTGGTGCTGACTTAAGAACTTATATGGATATAACAATTTCATATAGTCACTAATTAGTGACTCACCTTTGAATCATCCAGTTCCAGTTTTTTCAGAGATCGTCTGACATAATCTATGAAGGAGGATGATTTGGAGAAGGTTTTTCCAACATGTCGATCACTGCAAATACAGTACTCAGGTGTAGCTTTTACATATCCAATAACAGAAATTCATGTGTTTTTAACAAAAGAAATAAATCAGTTGGATAGCAACTACTGCCAAGTTGGCAACAATTTTCTTTTTTCCCCCTTCCACTTAAAACTAGCTAACACTTGAAGTAACTTCTAGACACAGCAACTCTGTAACTGTATTATGGTTATAATATGGTTATTATTTTACCTAAAATTTTGAGAGATAGTTGAAGTTTCTTTTTAATTTCTTAAGTAACTTTTTTTTTCCTTTTAAGAATGATGAAATTATTATTTCCATTGACATATATTTCCTTCCATACTTCTACATTATTTCCATAATCTAACATAATTCTGCTGTAATTTATTTAACACCAACCACTGGACTGAGAAAATGTCACTTTTGCTTGTTACCTGGTGTTCTTATCCTTTCAATTTTTATTTCATTAAATGATGCCAGAATTCTGTCCTGTTCAAAACTCAATAGCTTGCATTTTAAGCCAGACAAAAATGTGTTGCGTTGTTTCAAAACATATGTTAAAATAATGCACAAAGGAAGAATGAATCCTAGCAGACCACTTGTCTGTGCTTAAAATATCTTGGAGAAACAACACACAAATTTTCTTTATAGTTTGAATTCATTTTCTTGACTGAGTCTAACATTATTTCTCCTCTAGATGTGCAGGGTAGGAGTTAAATATTCATGTACTGAATTATATAATAAGAAATACACTCTCCCCATACCCTCCCAGTGAAAAACTGAATAGAAGTATATTAGTTTCGAACTTTTCTCCCTCTTTATTCTTAGCAAAATGTATCTCCTTATCTAAAACCCAGAACTAATATCTGAGCTCAACAGAATTCAAAGGATTTCAATGCAGTTCTAATGCTGTTTAGGTGTCAAGGACCCTCACTCATTGAGAATTATTTTTGTTTTCATATTTAATATTCAGATGCGCCTAAACATTTAGGCTGATACAGTGTGAAAATCAGTTAATGATTATGTTGTTATGTCATTCCTAGGAATATGGGCATTTAATGTCACGCTCAGAAAAAAAAATGGGGGTGAGAAAGGTCTTGCCAAGGGAGCCATTGTGCTCATTATGGACATATAATCTTAATTATTTCCTCCAAATCATACTTCCTTCAAAACATGAAAAATCTACCTCACAGTTTTTATTTTCTTTACAATTTAGCAGCCATGACTTTTTGTGTAATATTTTATGCAATTTTAAAATAAAGAAACATTTCTTCTTTCAGGAATTCAATCTTCTGAAAGGTAGGTAATCTGTCAGACTCTACATCAAGTTTCAAGGGTATTTGCATTAAGTACTTATTTTAGATCAGAGTATACTTCTGAAGTGAATTTTCTGGTTTTCCCTACCTCTCATGCCTTGGCTCACACCATGAAATAGTATCAGACCTCAAAAAATGGGTTATTTTCAAACTAAATTAAACTGGTAGGTGTGCTTCTGGATGTGCTCCAAGTTCTAACAGGCATACATCCCACAGACTAAGATAAAATCTAATCCAACTGCAACCACAGAAGAGAATAATGTAGATGTCAGGTCCTCAACAGCAGCTCTCCAAATCCCATTCCTACCAGGAAGCAGCACTTGCTAGTGTAGGCACAGGCAGTGAGTAAGCTCTTTGGAGCCATGATGGCCATTGAGCTGTCAGAAGTTTTTCTCAGGACAAACAGAAATGCCTTCTTCCTTCTGCAGTATCAAAGCTCCCAGGATCTCTGCATGACAGGGACTGCCAGGACTGCCACTGACTTTTCAGTGCATTTGCTCAGAATTCTCAGGTGAAGATGTGCTTTACCCAGTACCAAAGAGGGCCTGTTTCAGCTACAGGTAAAGGAAGGGCAATACATTTGTGAAATGGATTTAGGATGAGCAAATCTATCTTGCATTTTAATACCAATGTGTATATACAACCTGATGAGACTGATTCCTACATCCTTCTGCTTTCCAAAACATTCTCTACAACACAGAGGTGGAAGAGAATCAGATCAATCTCTGGTTGTTATTATGTGAGTGCAGAGCTTCCTACCTTTTGGTGACACCATAAATTTCTTCTATAATAACCTGAAGAACAGCTCGATAAAACAATGATTCTGTAGGCAGCTGCAAAAAAATTTACAACAGCAAGGATTTAAAGTTGGCACTGAAATTAAGATCAGAGCAACAAAACCAGTACTGGCTTCCTTAACTACTTATTGAGTTGTATACTTTACAATCAGTCATACCAGATTTAAGAAGACAATTTACTACTGTTCTTGCATCCAGTTAAAATTATGTTTTTAAGTCATTCTAACACAACCATAAATGCAAGAAAAGAAAAACAAACCCAGACTCTCTTGATGGAAAGAAAGACAACAGAGAAAAAAGCACTGTTCATGATCCAAATTCTAATATGCAAAATAAATAACAATTATCTAAGTTGTTTTGAAGACAAAAGGAGAAATTACCTAGCTGAATCATCTATGGTCAGACTGTAGTCTGAATCACGCAGAAAGTACTGTGTTCAAAAAAAAAAGTACTAAAAATTTAATATATTTGTCTATGGAAAATCTGTTTGCATAAAACCAGCTAATGACTGCCAATTAAAAATTCACAGAAAAAGACTGCTGGGGTCAGTGGGCTTACTGAATATGGAAAGTCTCTCAGCCTGGCCTTTTAAATACTTGCACAGTTGGTGCCCACCATGCCTTAAGGATAACTTGCACAACAAAATTTCAAAATATTCACAGGGAAAAAATCTACAGGGATTAAAAAGGAGAATGACGATGTTTGTAACAAGCTTTTGTCATAACAATGTCTATTTTTACACTAGTTGATAAAACATTGGGATAGAGTGATCCAAACCAGGGATATTAGAAGGACATTTGCACTGAATTTACGTATTAGCTGAAAGATAGCAAAGGAAGTTAGGATGGGTAGTTTAATGACTTAGATTTTAAGTTGTGCTTTTTTTTTCTCAGACTTAATTGTCAAATTAAACAGATTCACTAAGTACAACCACAGCAATAAAAACGTGATTTTATTATGACACATGCTATCTATCAGGATTTGACATAGTGTAGACCAGTATTTCAGATTCCAGATATGCAGAAGTTCAGTAAAAGGCCATGGATTAAGAACATTCAAGGGGGGAAAAACATATTTTATCGTAGAATGTCTAAAATAAACAGTATTACTTACCATTTGGCCAACTGCAACTCGCTCCAAAGCCTTTAAGAGTCAAGGAATTAAATTGCTGATATGTTTATTCTTTATCATAACATTTTATAAACACATGGTATAAAAGTCAGAGGAGATGACATTTTAAAAGATTAATGGTGTGAAAATACATGAGCTTGCACACTTTAAAGTGTTAATACCTTTAGGCACTCATAAGCAGCTACTCCTGTTAGTTTGGTTTCTTTATGGGAGAAGCAATGACATCCAACCGTGTGGAAACAGATCCATGAAAAATTTGCTTGTTTTTCTGTCTATTGCACAAGAATTCCAGAGGATTACTTTTTGTGAAAGCGCTAAAAACAAATGAATTTTTCTTGAATCTGTTTCTACTGAGATACAAATGATTCACTTTGCATATTTAATAATTTAAAATTAAATACTAGTTCAATGGACAATATTAGTTTTAATCACTAGTACTCAGATAAACAGAACTGCTGCAGGCAAATAAAGTACCTTAAGAGAGATTGCAGTTTAAAATACTGTGCATTATTTTTCACTAGAGTCTTCATACTATAAATGCTGATGTAGATATGAGACTACTTGATTTTTATGATGCATAGTGACAAACTATGACAAATAATTAGAAACATGTAATATTCTTTCACAGTTAAAATGATAATGTGCCTACAAAAATTTCAACAGAGTTTTGAAGATTATAGTAGAAATGAAGACAAAACCTCAGTATCTGATTTTCTGATACTACACCAAATCAGGTAGCAAACCAAAAATCCCATGCCATTTACAGATTATTATCACCCTTAGTCCCAAACTTCACTATAGTAAATAAGACTGCATGTTACACAATCACCCACTCTTCTTTCTCCTTATTATAGAACTAATCTTGTATTTCACACTGTTCTTCAAACACAGTCCACATAGCTGCAGTTCCTCCACTCATGGCTTTGGCCAGCTATCAGGTTTGCCTTTTGCTGCACAAGCTCTCATAACAGCAGCTATCTGCTGCTGCTGAGGAGATGGTATGGGTTCCAAGACATATTGTAAGGCTCTGGAACTGTATCTCCTGCCCAACACCTCTGGCTCTTGGCAATTCAACAAATTTGAACTCAGTGTCACTGCTCAGCAGACCTCCTGCTAACCAGCCATTAGCCCAAGAAATGTGGGTGCTTAGTGGCTCTGTGCTGGCTCCCTTGTACATCCTACATGGCAAGGAAAATCCTAGTCATGAAAAATGCACATAGATGATTATAAACAGGAGAAGTATCTAGTTACACAGGAGAACTCTGCCTTTTGTGAATATTCAAACAAAAGGTTTTTTAATTGCCAAATTTCTGTGATTTCTGAGACATCTAAAATAGATATATATAGCATGATCAGTATTCTCTTGGGGGTCATTTGCTTACAAAATTTATCTTCCTACCATTGCTGAAAAACAGCCCAACCTTTTTCTGTCCAAAAGAAATGGAATAGGAAACAGCTAATGTGTCAGCTGAGGAAGGACTGGTATTGTATGACACTGACAAGAACAAGAGAAAAGGCAAATCCCTTTAGAAAGCACTTTTCTTCTGCTAAGTTTACAGCTACATCTCTAAAATGAACAATTCTTTTCTTTTACTTTGCCGAGGGAAACACATTTAAGCCTTATGGATCCTAACAACTGTCCTCCTATATTTTCTCCTGATAGCATTTAATTATCATGATAGTTCAAGTTTACATAACCTCAATACATTAGTCCACACTGAATCTTTAGTCTATCTTCTCTGTAATGGAGGTACAGAGCTAACAGCAGAGCATAGCCAGAACCTGATGTGATTTATTTGGATAGCATAAATTTAAAATTAATAGAGGGAAGGAATAGTGGTCTTCTAACTGAAACAGTGGTCAGAATTTTCAGTACCTATCTGTTTTTTCAAATTAGACAACAGCTCATCATCCTATCTTGATGAGGCTAAGTCTTTAAAAGTACTTCATCATCTTCATCTCAATGTTAAAAATATGCTTCCAGATTCTTAAACCACATGGATTTTAGAGCTCCTCTAGTTTTTTGAATAGGCAGGGTTGTTCAGGTTTTAAACAGCTAGAACATTCAATATTATGAATCACGAAGGCATTGGGGGAGTTACTGATTGCAATCCTTCTACAATTACCTTGTTTCTACCAAAGTCCTAGGCCAAGAACTATTATCCTGAGGGGCTACCTTGTTTAGGTTTCAGCAAAGTTTTGGCCTTTCTGTCCACTCTTAAAGTACATTTCTGTCAATACTCATTTTTTCATGCCTTCAGTAAGCATAAAATATATAAAGCTGGAAGGTCAATACTGTTTTTTTTTTAGATATAATTCATCATGCTTACAACATTAATGATGTTATTCTGTAGATTCTTGGATTAAAGTCATGGCTTCAGGATCAGAAGCCAAAAACAATGAATCCTGTAACATCTGGACAAAGCTCTCTGTAGGAAAAAGAAAGGGAGGGGAATCATACCAAGCATGCTGACATCCTAGCATTGCGACCACAGCACCAGCCTTTGTCCTTCAAGTACTGGCACATGGGAAACCCCCAGACTTGGTCCTGGCATTCTGCAACAAGGAGGGAAAAAAAAAAAAAGGCACAGTTTTTCCACTTACAGAGTACTCAATGGATGGAGCAAGATGAACAGTAGGTAATGTAGCAGAAACACTTAACTGTTCTCACCCAGTACCAAAACTCGTGGTAGTCCTACAAAAAACATGCTTTCTCTTTAACAGATGTTTTTGGTTTATGCTGAATTTCTGATAATTTCACATTTACCGAAACAATTTTAAGTGAGTGTCCTCTGCATAAATCCACTGAAAAAACAGTCGAAGGGACAAGAGAAAAGTCTGCAAATACTCATGGTAACCTACACTACTCCACGAATCACAAGATGTAGGCCAAGCAGTCATTCCATGCAGAAGAGCTTCATTACCACTTCTCATTGTCTCCTTATTCTAACCCAAATGTCTTTCAGACATCACACAGAACAATGTGTATTTGTTTATTCTAGTTTTAAAAGACCATTCTGCTGTGAGGCAGAATGTTTGTTTTCCAGAAAAGAGCAGCTGCAAAGGCTCTTGCTCTTTCTTCAAAACACCAAAAAGCATTTGCATCACAATCTGTGCTCGGTTTCAGTATCATTTGTATTTTGAATAACAAGAAAATTATTCATGTTTAACACTAATGCAAATACGGGAAAACTGAAGCACAGAGAGTACTTTATAGATGTTCTTAATACTCAGTTCTAAATGTACACAAACTCTAAATGTTTAGAGTCCTCATTAACACATTGTCAGCTGATTTTTTAGAATGGTTAATAAGAATTACTGCTTTCTTTAAAAAAAACCACAATTTGGCTGAGATCCTGGCTTTTTAGCACAGGAAAGTGACTGGGGCATATTTCAGAATAAATCATGTAATGGGGTTAAAAAGAGGGGACAGCAGAAAATTTACCAACAATTGGAGTTACATACATGTAAGTTGAATTCATTCTATAAAAGTTAAGCAAAGAAAAAGAAAAAAACTATAAAGAACCAACCCCAAAACTTGTGACAGCCTTTGCCTTTTTGGAAGAAGTGCCCAGTCTCAGCTGACCACTAGAAAATTACAGCAAGCAGGCAAGAATCCTGTGCAGGAAACCTCACACTTTGCTCTCCTTTTAGCCCTGAGGAACACCAGAGGCTCTTAGGGGTTGAATACTGGTTTGAGAACCATGATTTAAGAATAGGACTTTAATTATGGATTGCGAGCAGAAAGAGGAAGAAAATTCTTTAGAAATAAAGATGAAATTTGATCAAACAGACTGCAATTGGTTTCAGCACTAGGAATGTACCAAGAATTTGTAAGTGCCTCATGACAAGATCTAAAATATTAACTAACTTCAAGTCTAATTATGGAGTACATGGAATACATGAATATTTCTACTGCAGGGATGGCAGTAAGAAGTTATTAAATATATTTATTTTGCAAAGAAAACAAAGACTGACTGTCGCCCTGAAAACTCAGCTTTTTGATCTTGTTGACATAGCTTCTAAAGACTTTCCCAGGACAGTAACTGTAAACATAGATTTGTATGCATTCTTTCCGATACACGTCTTTTGATGGACATTTCTCACGGCCAGTGTGGTTGGCAAGGTGTTATCCTGAATATCCAATCCCTGGCCGTGGTCAGAAACCTATAAATTCTGAGAGAAGAAATAAAGTTTCTCTTTCCTTTCATCACACCTTGAGCTGTGTCTGTGTGACTTATTTTGTGTCCAGCAGCGACAACTGACATGGTTCCTATTGTATGATTCTCACTAATATGTCTTTCTAATATGTATGTTAAAATATTTCAAAATAAAAATTTGCAAACTGATTTAGAAAGATGAAATATTTGATCTTTTCAAGCAAATCCCTTCTAATTTATGCCCTGTCCTCCAGGCAAACTAATCATTCATTCAAGTTGAAGTTACTACCCTGTCAGCTACAATCTCAATATCAGTGCACAGTACTCATGCATAATTCTGATAATCTTTGAAAAAGATTATCACTCAAAGCACCATCTTCATTTAAATTATTGAAACTGTAAAGTAGGAGAAAAAGGGAAATTAATACTTTAAGTTGGAAAGAATTTTTTGTATATATCAAAAGTTGACCACACATCTACAATATTGATTTAAATTCTATTTATTATTTCACATTCAGTCTGCTCTCAAGTACACTTTTAAAAATTTTAGGATTAATATATTGCTACAAAGTTCATATATTTACAAGCTACATTTTAAAAAAATAGAAATTATTTTAATGCCTCCAACTACTTCAGATACACTTAATATTATATAGCTCACTAAATACCTTATTGTGCCTATATAACAACACAACAGCTGTTCTAAACTGTATAAATCTCAAAAAACATTCAAGAAACATTTTAAGTACATTTTAAGTACTCCATGGAACATTTCACAGGAAACAGCTCAAGTGTTCAACAGCACATGAAGCAATCACGTTATAATTCAGTAGAGTAGCCAATCAGACAGAATTCCTTCTATGAGCAGTTAACAAAATAGGGAATTTTAAGTAATCATTCAATGAGCAGAACTGAAGCTAAGCTGGTGTTTAATATCAGAAGATATTAGTTAAATAGCAAGGACTTTATCTCTAAGCTAACTTCTAAGAAAGACTGAATCACACATTAAATAAAATGCTGCAAATATCGCAACAAAACATCAGCATTTTTTAAATTGATATAGTATTTATAAAAAAAAATATAAGGCAATAAAAGTAAGATAAAGGTAAAATCCTTTTCACAGTTGCTAACTCTGTGCACAAATGATGACAAGGAAGTTCAAGAGAATGGGATGAACTTCTCCAATACCTTTAGCATTAGGCTGTTCATAGATTCTCATCTCTAAGAATACTACAATTTTTAGTGTGCTAATATTCGAATTTTACTTCACAAAGCTTTACAGTAAAATATTGTCATTACAAAACAATGGGACCAATAAGCTTTAACATTACTGGAAAAATAACTGACTTAAGTTATTACATTAACTGACTTGAGTTCCATGGGATAAGCCAGATCAGAAAGGTGTGGAGGCAGCAAAGCTGGTGCCACGTCGGATTCCTCTTGGCATGCCTTTTCCAGCCCTGGTGTCCCTGGAGCTGCAGGCTTTGTGGGAATCTCTGAACCCCAACCCTAAACCTAATGGCTGCTTTTGGCTGATTATGTAATTCAATGGATTGAAATGGCATTTTTCCTTCTGAGATTTTTCAGTGGGAATTAATCTATTACTCTAGTCTTTTTTTTTTTTCACATACACCCTACTTTGTCTCTTTGTATATATTGTGAACTTCATCAAAGTAGTACTAAAACACAAGTAAGTTTTTTCAGGTCCTCCATAGCCTCTATCTTCCACAACACTGTAGATTTTTAGTCTACTTCTGTTATTCAAAATGAAATAGATAACTACTAAACTGCCTTTTTCCTTCATGGGGTAGACTAAATCTTCCTTGGCCATGTAATTCACTGTTCCTTGAATTTGTATTTTTCAAAAAAAGTCCCCTGACTAAGCAGGATTTTGCTGGGGAAAGCAAGGGGCACTGGGAAAGAAAAATGTTTTCTAATTCCAGAAAACAGAATCAGCTGCCATCAAAATAATTTCCAAAACCCAAACCTAGAGTATGTTTTAAGTATGTGCATTAAAACCTTGGCATTCTCAATTCTAACCTTATACTTTGTACACATGAGAAAAATACAAATGTAAGATGGTTTCAGGTTTCAATATATTCTTGCTACATTTATTAATGAAAAGTACCATAATAACTTCAATAGGTAATACTTTCATTTAACATCTGTAAAGCTTACCTTGTTAGTATTTTTTCAAGTTTCATATTTTCTTCAGAATCAATTTTTATAAAAAACATCTGGGCTTTAGTGACTAGTTAGCTGTGTCACAAATACATAGAAAGGTTCCCTATGCAGCAATATCTAAAGATGCCTTGGGAAGGAAATTAAGCTTTTTGATCTGTTGCTTGGAAGTGTTTTCCTGTGTTGCCATGGTATCAGTGGTAGCTATTTTAAGATATTGGCTGTGGAATATTTTTGAAAATATAACTAGGCTACACATAAATCATCTGTACTCTAATACCCTGAAACAGTGAGTAATCTGTCATATTTGACTGGGATGGAGTGATACAAAGCCATTATGCTTGTGTAAGTAATCCTTCAGAAAACTCAGTTTCAGAGTATTTGTCCTCCAAATTCACCTTACTCAAGGCTTTGCCAGGTTTCACAAGTCTGATAAAATTCTGTCTGTGAATTTTGACTACCCTTTGCAACTCTTCTGGTTCCCTTTATTACGTTCAATAGCTCTTAATAGTCAAAGTTTATTTTGCAAAAGCTTTGCTGACTTCTTCCAGAGTGCCTTATTGAGAAGCCACTTTCCACAGCTTCCTGTAGAGCTGTGGAAACATGTGACCACATGTGCTGAGGACTGCACATGATCCATAGGGTTAAAACTTCCCCCCTGCAGGGGAGGTACCCGGGCTTTCCCACCTGATTCTGAGCATATATTAACCCTTGAAGCTTTTGTTTCACGGCTTCCCCCATCCCTGACGGATCAAGACTGTGACCATCACTTTAACCATGGGACATCTGAAATGCAAAGTGCTCCTGAAGTGCAAAAATAATGTGTAGTGATACCTTTCCTCTCTGCCAGCTACTCTTCTAATTTCTTTCTCTTTCTTATCGATTTTTCTTCAGTGATATTTTCATGCTTTTATAATGTCATATTATTATAGATAATAACCAATATGGCTACATTTCCATTGCAACTGAATTGCTCTAAAATATATATACCACCACACACAAACACATATTTATACATATATATGTATATACACTCATGCACCTATCATTCTTTTCACTCTAATCTGCCCCAAGGGACATATTAAAAAGAACCTCAGTAACCCTGCCTCTGGTGAGTCTTAACAGCAGCTCCAGAGCAAAAAAACATTCGTGTGTTTTTTCCTCAAAACAGAAGATATAATACTGAAGAATTTCATTGGTTTCTAGACTGGTACTGATATATTTGGTGGTAAGGAAGATGGAAAGCAGAGAATTAGAACACAGAAACTCAAATTCCTTTTCAAAGAAAGTAAAATATTTTTTAAAAATATGTTAAGTTTTCAGTTCTTCTCTGTTAATGGATAACCACAGACCAGCTGGTACACTGCTCCAAAAATGTGTTAGCTGAAGGTAAGATAAAACAGCTCCCAAGAATCTTAAGAATATCTCCTGAACAGAGGCACAGAGTCCGTTTTAACCAAAAAATCATTAGCAAACTCATTTTTTTCCCCAGAAGAACTGACATAATGGTTCACTATGTAAATAGGTTTATGTAAAATGTCTCTAATAAACAGTAAAATCCTTTCTACTCTGATGTAATTGACTACCCAATGCAGTAACAGAGAAGAAAACCCCCAAAGGAATCAATTATATTAATGGCTACATATATTTTATCCATACAAGAATCTCTACATAAACAGGCAATTCTCCTTAGGGAGACCCAAAGCAAAACTACTTAGAATTTTTCAAGAGCTGTCATATTATTCCTTATTAACTGATACTTAGAATTTCATAGTGCTTATAAGCAGTGAAATTTAAAGACAGGTGTTAAAAGACATTGGCTTCAACTTTTTAAAATTGAGTTGAAATTTAACATTACATAGCACCTCTTGGTTGTTTTAGTTACTAATAAATCAAAGCAAAGGCTTTCATGATCTTAACAGTTCAAAATTATTCCCAGCATAATTGGAAATGTGGTCCCATTACCAAAATTTAAAGATGAATTGTTTATTTATAGACACATAGAAGGATACTGTATACTGATTGCATTATTATTCAAGATTCTGACTGTTGGCACCTACTTTCATCAGAAATGCTTCCAAAGAATTCACAGCAGGTCCAACAGCAAACTCAATCAGCCAATCTTGCAATATCTGTACTATTTTTAGAGTATGTTAGAAATGTAATGCATTATTCCCTGAAGTCATCTCAGAAACAAAAAAAAAACCAAACCCAAACTTGAGATAACCAAAGTAATTCAGTAGCCCAACAAACACCAAATAATAACATTTTGTTGATACTGGTAAATTTTATTCCTACAAGTATCAGTTAATTCCAGTTAATATGAAGTGAAAGATAAATTTTCACTTGACTTGGTATTAAATCTTAAGTGCCAAAGAACATGTTCTCCAGCCAAACCAAGTTCTGAAAGCAGAAGTCCATTGCAGCTCCTGTTTGAGGTGGCTCCTCTGCTTCAACTGTGCTTATGAGAACAACCCTCTGAGTTTGCATTTAAGAAACACCAAAGATGGAAAATGTGCTACTTTAGGGGCAAGAACTTTGAGGTGGACTTGCCACAACCTTGACTTTAAGGGTGCATACCTCAGGAAAATAAAAAAGTAGTATTTACTATAGTAGTATTTTTATAAAGGAAAAATAACATTTTTAAAACAGACTTCAAAAAACTTTGAGGCTATTTAGTCAAGATGAAATGACTGTAGAATGCTTTAGAACAGAACTTCCCACCATGTCCTCGCAGGCAAGTCCTTGCTTACTAGACTGATTTCAAATGAGTAAGTAATTTCCTGTGTTGGAGCAAATTCTGCCCAATTCTCTTTGCTTCTTAGGAAGATCTATCCATCACTGCAGAGATGTAGCTCTGAACTTGCTTCCTAATATTCAAATTGGTCTCTCCATCTAAAGCATGTACATGTCTCTGCAATCTCTGATTGATGCCTAGAGTAGCCAGTAGCTTTCCTGAGTTCAGTGTCTGAGCCTGGGCAAATGAAGGACTATCTACAGTAGAGATTATATTGGCTGAAGTACCACACAAGCCAACTGGAAATACACAACTGCATGTGGCCAGATAGGACGCATTTCAGGATCACAAAACTCACTGGTGTCCCATGAAGACCATACTCTATCTTTGACAGGTCATGTCCATCCTAATTATAGGAAACAGGTGAAAATCACACTCATCTTCACCTGAATAAGCTCAGTCTCAACAAGTTTATGGAGTACATTTTCCTGGAAACCATGCCCAGGCCCATGAAGAACGAGAAGAAGGTTGACACTAGTGGGCAGGAATTCATCAGGCACTGACAAAGTATTACCCTCTGTGATGCAGTGACTGGTTCCATGAACTAGGGAACAGCAGAGTCATAGTTTATCTTGATAATATGAAGTCATTCAGCAAACTTTCCTTAGCATCTTTATAGACAAAATGGAAAGATATGACTCAGATGGGTTGACTCTAAAATAGGCAGAAAATTGATAGCAATCTGAAGTTAGACAGCGAACTCTGCAGATTAAGGGATGTGATTATTCTCCCTTTTTAGCACTTATGAGAGTATCTGGAGTGCTTCTTTGGGCTCTTTAGCCCACCATAATGACTGAAATTAATTTATTGGTGGCAAGAGCACTAAAGGGCTGCAGAGAATGTCAAGAAGGGATTTAACTGCTGTTTTCAACAAAGGAAAGAGAACAAAAAAAGATTAAGCTAGACTATTCTTGGCAGTGCAAAATGAAAAAGACAATAGATAATGCACAATAGCTGCAAATTCTGAATAGATATGAGGGAAAGAACTTCATGGTGACAGCAAACATTGAAATGGGCTACTGAATCACTGCCCTTGGATAAATTCAAAACATGAATGGACAAGGCCCTGAATGAAATTATCTAAGTTGGCCCTGCCTTGTGCCATGATCTGGTCCAGATGACCTCCAGAAGTTCCTTGCTACTTATATGCTATAATTTGGCCCATTCTGGAATCAATATCAAAATCCACTTCCTTCCAACAGCTGCAAGAGGAGTTTGTTTACTGCTTGTAGAAGTGAATTGTTGGATCAATACCATCTGATTAGTTACAGTCTCCTAGAATCCTCTAGAATGCTCTGTCAGTTTGAAGTCCATGTATAGGAAATGCAAATACAAGATACAGTCTGAATTCTTTCCCATTTGAAGAGATCTAAGCTCTTAGATAGTCAGTCCTCATTCCCTTATCTCTCGTCTGCACCTTTAAGAACAAGCCATTTGGTAGATGACTTAGTAGGAGAATACAACAGCATTATACATTTTAGAATATGCACTCTCATAGTAATAGTAAAAAAAAATAAATAATTTTGAGCATTACTAGGACAATATATGTATTCTTTCTCAAAAAAAGAATACTGCAATTTCCTTTTGTTCTGTCCAGATGCTCTCCTTTGAGAATAATTTTGTCCTTCAAGCAGAGTAAAATCAAACAGCTAGAAATTCCAACATGTAGTCTGACTTCATTTCCATACTGCTATGAAACTGCAGTGTCTCTTCTAACCATGCACATATATCTGTTTGTTTAAACTTTGAAAAGGTTATCACGCCTGATCCTTTGGTGGTGTCTGAGTTTATGCACTGGTCTGCAAAAAGTAATCCTATATAGCTAGGGCAGGAAGCTGTGTCCTCTTTGCAATAATAAGAAAGAACCAAGTATTTCAGACACATAGATTTAATGACAAGTACCTGAAAAGTTCTTAATTTCTTAAAACTCTGATGTAAAAGTAATTGTACGTCTTTTCTCTAACTGCATTTCTGTAGCACTGAAATTTCAATTGTATTTTGCTTTTGGACTGAGCTGAAGTATTTTGAAATTACTAAGACTAATACACTGAAAAAACTCTTAAAATAGTTGCAGAGCAAATTAAAAACAACATGAAAAGCAAGAGCTAGCATGTGTCATGGTCAGTGTGGAGCTGTGCCTTAACTGCCTAAGCAGCTAACTCATAAAGAGCAATACCTGGTAAATGAAACCGCCCCTCCATTTATAGGAAAATTTGCCTATATTCTGAATCCACAAATAATTTTCAGGTTATCTCTCCAAGGAAAACTCTTACATATGTATTGTTTCATGATGGGCCAAACAGACAAAAACCAGCACCCAGATGAGTGTTTTTTTGAGTATTACCTGACATTACAAAAACTTAATTCTGCTCATCATTGTATACGTACAACTTAACAAAAAAGGATGTTGCACGCAGACAGATGAGGACAAAATCTGGTACAAAATATTTCAAAAGGATGGAAACATACTGGAATAAAAGAGCCTATACATGTATGAGTGAATTAATGGAACAAAACCAGCTATAAACCACATAAAACATTACGCACTAATGTCCCTAATCTCAGTAAAAATATTAGGATTATTGGCATAACAGAAAAGCAACAGTGCATCTGGGACTGAATGATCCTCATAAAGTAATTAAAACCAGTACTAAATAAGCCACTGGAAAGGAACAAACACAAGGAAGTTATTAAATAAAAGGTATAATACTCTCAACATGCAAACTGGCAGCCACAAGCTAAGCTCAGAAGAATTACCTTCTTGGTTTTCAAACTGTTCTGACAACAGATGGTAGCAGCAGCCCACACTGCAAACGGCTTTGATTTCAGGCTTGGCAGTAAAAATTCGTAGTGTATTTGCAGCAAGATCTCCACATGTATGTAGACCCACCATCATGCAGTCCTGAGAAGAAAAAGAAAAAAAAAAGCAACAATAAATTCATCTCTTTCATCAACTGAAATAGCATACTTCTGCTACCTTGTTAAAAACCACTGTTGGGCCAGGATATTCATTTACACCAGAGGTAGCACTCTGTGTACACTCAGCAAACGTACACATGAAAATGGCAATCTAAAGACAACGGACAATCTAAAACAAGTAAATATTTAGAGTAAAATAACCTCCAGATCTGTTATGATGTCACTGAGTTCTGTTTCTGCAGTGATGCAAGAGGTCAGTGGAAAATACAGGTTTGATTCACTTGACTTTCTTGCTTTACTCTTGAGAGATGTCATTTTCCTTTGTACTTTTTCCTCTTCACAGAGCTCCCCACAGTTATACCGAGATGAATAAAAATCTTCTACAGCATCAGCAGGAAGAACATTTAGAACAGCAAGAACCTCTTCAGAAAGTTTGGTCTCATGAGATTGTGCCCCAGTCACTAAATCAGCTTCAGTTTCTGTGTTGGTTTCAGGTGTAGCCATTTCTGTGCAACCAAAAGAAGGAACTAAATCTTGGATAATCACTTGGTCCTGATTTTGAAGACTGTTTGCATTATTTAAAAGCTCTTCATTTATTGTTTTACAGTTAATTTCACTTTCCATTGGCCTGTTTGACTTTTCCAAACTCTGGCTTTTGAAATTTTCCCTTCCTCGACTCTGATATGCTCTCCAGTGTTTCTTCAATTTTTTATTTCTTTCATGAGCACCATTTGTGTTGGAGCTTGAGGAGTCAATTCCATAAACTTTTAAGTTATATTGCATGGACAAAAATGAACTCAGGTAGCCTTTTCCAGAACCTATATCAATCACCTAGATAATGGAGAAAAAATAAAGGAAAAGAAAGTTTGCTGCATTAATGAGAAACAAAGCACACTTCAAAAGCAAAATTATTCCCTAAAAATTTAAGCATGGATTGAAGAGCTACCTTATTAGTACCATACTTCTCAATGAACTTAGCTCTTTTGCTTTGTTGGTTCATCTTCTGACTTTAAAACACAGAATTAAGTCTTAACTGATGTACTCCAGAAAACAGAGACTACAATGTTTATGCAATACAAGTCCTGCTTCTTGTAAAGACTTCCAGTATATTTTTTTGACACAGACCTTTCTTCTGCTAAAAAAAATAACCATAAACCAACAGCAATTCCACCTGCCCTTACTAAACTGGGTCAGAGTTAGCAAACAAACCACACACAGTATTCAGCTTTAGGCACGTAATTCCCATACTGAGGAGCCTACTGTCAATGGGTGCAGAGCAAAAAGCATCCTTAGGTTGAATGCCTAATTTAATCCCTTTAGAATTGACCTAAAAAGGTTGATATTGATACTTTTTTATGTCAGAATGCTTTCACCTTCTGTGAAAACAATCCATACAGCTTTATTTAACATGAGGATGCTTTTCTAACAAAATTAAGGGGCTCATAAGCCACATGTACTTTGCACTGCCCGTTCTGGAGGAAGGAGTGATAGGTGACGGTTGTCACACAGCTGATACCATGTGCTAGTTCAGTGACTGATGTACCCCAGGAAAGAAAACCCCATACAAAGTATTATCAGAAACAAGAGTAACCTGAATTCTTTCAGTACATAATCACAGCTTTATATAACACATGTTTTAATATGTAATAAATAAATATATAATAAATACGTAACACAACAGTTATGAGAATTGTCAGAGTGACACTTCTCTAAGGAAAGAAAATTATGTTCACTTCTGTCCAGGTACTGACCAAAAATGATATTGATTAGATATAATGACTTCTTTACAGAAGCTCCTGGAAGTGTTTGATTTAAGAACATCTATGTTTTATTCTTGGTCTGTCACATGTTCATAAGAAAGCTTACACTGATACTGCTATACCCAAATTGCAGCATACACTACATTGATGCATCTCCAACTCAACTGCAAAGCATTTTACCAGGTAAAAATATTCAATGCAGCAATATTCTTACTCAATGAGAAAGATTTATTCATTATCTTAATAAAACGATTTGGACAGCCATGGAATTAGAAATAAAAATTTGAGCCAATGTCACTAAAGACAACAATGAAAAACACAGGAGAATACATAATATTAGGTAAAAACTGTTTACTCAAGTAGCACATGGCTTTCTCATCGTAGTCATCGTGTGATATTGATGAATAGTTGCAATCTAGACAATCTAACAAAATAAATTTTTTTGAAATAAATCTGTACAGGAATGAATTTAGGGAAATGAAATTTATATAACCTAAGCAAACTTTTTAAAATGCCATTTCTTTGCCACATTTATCACTAATATTCTGCTCTACTCAGCCCTAGTGAGGCCACAAGTGGAATGCTAGGTCTAGCAGCTCAGCACAGGAGTGACATGGAGCTCCTGGAGCGGGTCAAGCACAGGGCAACAAAGACCATGAAGGGACTGGAGCACCTCTCTTATTAGGAAAGGCTGAGGGAGCTGGGTCTGTTCAGCCTTGATAGGAGACAACTGAGAGTGAAAGTAGCTGAAGGGAAGGTGTTAAAGAGGATTTCTCCAGGCTCTTGGTGCTGCCAAGCAGCAGGACAAGAGGCAACAGGTGGAAACTGATGCACAGGCAGTTCCATCTAAATATGAGGAAGAACTTCTTTATTGTGCACTGGAACAGTTTGCCCAGAGAGGTTATGGAGTCTCCCTCACTGGAGATATTAAGGAATAATCTGGATGCAATCCTGTGCCTTGTGTTTTGGGATGACCCTGATGAGCAGGGAGGTTGGACCCACCGTGATCCCACTGTGATCCCTTCCAACCTGACCCTTTCTATGATTCTGTCATTGGAAAGGAAAGAGAAGTGCTGAAGGAATAATTTTACCCATTCTTTTATTTAGCAGACATTACAGTTATGGAGAATGTGCACTCCTCCACTTGTTCAAGTTCTGAATTTTTTCAGTAAAAAGCAGCAGTTGGACACAAGAGAGGGGTAGTGAATTATTCCTATGACCCCTGGTGGTTATGGAGACCAGCTGCAGTTTGTGGAAAGTTTCTCAAGTAAATAGAAAACAGTGATACATTGTTAAATTAGCAGGGGTAGAACAGTTTAAAAGCAAAAGGAAAATTGACTAAAAATAGCAAGCAATGTTCTTGCACAAAACAAATAAACTGCATTCAATTATTCCCTGCTTTACCTTCCATTGATTACATAGGGAAAGGTAATAAGCAATCCATAGCCTATCTGTCAAGCATGAACTTTTAAAATGAAATTTCCATGATATAATAAAATACAAAGGTCTTGTCCATAGAGAGTTGGGTCCTATGTTTAAACACAGTTTCTGGCACAATCAAGCATTCCAACATTTCCCAGCATCAAGTCACAAACGTAATGGATGCTGTATGCAGAATTATATCATCTTTACATTACACACTCCAAGTTTTGCTGCACATGCTGCAATTTTCAAGGAATACTTTGACCAATACATTAAATAAAACAAATGTGCACTTAAGCAAAGAGGAATCAACACTGGCTTTTTTTCAGAGTTTAATAAAGTACTTCTTTAAAATATAAGTATGACCACTTGTATGACAGAAACGATGCTTAAAAGGGTCAGCAAACTACTGAAAAAAAAAAGCCCTCTAGTTATTTTGAATTACTGCTTAAATTCAAATCATTAAGCCAGAAGTGATTATAGTGGTAATAAAATTTTTGCTTTTTATTCTTATTTTACTATTTACTATTGTACATTAAAAAATACCAACAGAGAGCAATATCTTCTACCACCCATTATATACAGCGTGGGTATGGAGGTGAAATGGAGGGCATTTTTCAAGCTGCCAGTGATCTGTAATATCTGAAACAAACACCCTGAGGACATGTGTTGTTGTAAAACATGTGTTTCATTTTCATAACTCTAGATTTTTTAATTAAATGCTACATATATTTTGTTTTGCAAGAAGAATGGAAAAAAAATCAATTAGGGAAAAACTCCTAAAATTTATAATTGCTACTTTTTTTTTTCAGTTGAAAGAAAACAAAAATAAAAGGAGTTGCTTTTTAAAGACTAAGAAGGAGGCTTTCCTTTTTTTATTTTCCAAAGTAAAAGGGAAGCTCTTTTCATATATTAGGGATTTGTAACTTTGCACAAATAAATATTGCTATAGTGTATGACTAAAATGGAAAAAAGTTAATATAGACCATTCAGCATTTCATATTCTGAAATATATAATAATATACTGCATTAATATTTTCATTAAATGTTAGAATTTTTTTAAAAAGTAAACAGATAATAATCCCATGTATAAACATAATCCAAGTTACCTGATAAAAGTGTGCAATTACTAGATGAAATTGTAATGAGATGAATATATATATTGTATATATGCAGCATATTGACAGACACTTAATAAAGACTGGTTTGAGATTTTATTAGTAACCAGCTACATTGAAACTTCAGTTATCAAGATGGCATTACTTTTTTACTTTCTGAACAAGGTTTTTGCTTTCCTTTCATTCCTGAATCTCACAGGAACTATTTAAATCTAAACAAAAATGCTATATGAAACACCACTTTCCAGCAAATGCAGAGACCACTTACTATTGCAATGTAAGCAAACTATACTCTTCTACAGCTTTTTCAGTACATGAAAGTCTTTAATACTTAACTAATATTTGCCTGAAACAAAAGCTAAACAAGGCAAAAAGCCATGCTCATGGCAGAATAGCAGACTTTCACAAAGGTGCTGCTAGTGTATTTCTGTTCTCTGCAGAGCACACCCACTTTAGGGCTGTGCAGGTCTCTGTCACTGCGGCTGGCTCTTACAGGGTGCTGGAGACACCGCCTTCCACCGCTGTAAATGATCACAGATGCTCACAAACTGATTGTGTCTCACCCAGGGATGTCTGGCCTTAATGGAAGCTCTCCATTTATTTGACAATCCCAGTTGTAAGAACACTACCTAAAACTTTGTCTTCATCAGCTGTTCCTCACAAAACAGATGGTCAGGACTGAGGATTTTGATCTCTGTGTCCAAGGTGCCAAAGGCCTGATCCAAAACTAGCAAGAGTATGGCATCATTTACTTATCTAAATTAAACTCAGTCTGAGCCAAATAACCTCCCAACCAAAGTTCAGCTTCAGCAGTTTGGAGCTGAATCCAAGTTTTAGGGCTTTCCCTGTGGTGGGAGCAACAGCAACTTGGGATGCTGCAGGTACATTAATTTTAAACTATACTCATACATATTACTTACAAAAAAGAATACTCAGAGAAAATACCCTCACCATAAAATCTGGACAGGTACCTTATTAACGTTTGGTTTTAAACAAATATAGTTTGTTCTCCACAAAATCCTTGTGGGAATAAATATCAGCCTGGAGGAAGTCTCCATTGACAGTTACAGCCCCTTGCATGGAAAGCAAGTGCAGCTCAGATGTAGAAGGGAATCAAATGCACATTGAGAGCCCCATGTCACCTCTAGTTCAAACCAAGGATGAAGCTACATTGGCCAGTAGCTACCAGCATTAGAGAGATTAAAATGAATAAACAAACTCAGCTCACCCAGATACTGAGAAATTTAGCCTTACCACAACACAGGCCTAGGGTATGGAATCTAACATAAGGTTTATCACTGAAAAAGCTTACAAAAAAAGCATATGTATGTAAACTGAGGAAATGGTATTGCTATGGCATGGTATTGGTGCATTTTGTCTAATAGAATGTGAAACACACTACTCAAAAAAGTCAGGTATTGCTCATGTTTTGTCAACAGATCCATAAATAAACCTCTACAAGGTTTTACTGAAACTGTGATCTAGCACACTGTACAATCACAATTATATGTATCTAAATAAAAGTTTTAAGTTGTAATCAAATTTGAGAAAGGAATCCTGCAATTCTTCACTACCCAAAGACAGACCTGTTATCTGATGTATGAAACACCCAACTCATGCAGTAATTGCTAGGTGATAATGGTGTTGGGTGTCCAGGCATCATACATGTTCTACCAGATGTATTTCATACATATTCTTACATAAATTTCTGTCTAATTTGCTCTCTCTTCAAACTAAAAACATCATAACTAAATTTCTAATTTACAGATCTCAATCCATGATTAATAAAGGTGAACAGTATTAAACAATAGGAAGTAATTTAAATCTTGTGTCAGAATAAGAGGATCTTTCAAACCTTCCCATGATATTCTGCCTTGGTCTCTACGTGACACCCCTGTGTGCATGACACAAGGCAGCTCTCCACACAAGGCAGCTCTCCCTCCTACTGACATGTGCAAAACTGCCAGCAATAGAATAGTGACAAACAAGGCAGTACCAGTCCAAAAAGCAGAAGAGTTTTTAGCTGCTCAACATATAGAGGATGATCATAACTTTTTAAAATTACTCATGAGTGATTATGAGTCACTGAAACGCAGCTCCTTTGGAACAATACATTAGTAAACAAAATTGTCCTTCAGTTTGGCCCCAAGAGCTCTTCTTTAGCTCCAGTTATGGACAGGAAAAATAAGAACAGCAGTGACAGAATATCAAAGTGATGCATTTGCACACATCAAGGAGAATAACTCAGAAAGTACCTGGTAACACACAGCAAGAAATGCTTTCTTACCTGCTTTATCCCATAATAATTTGCTATGCTGTCTACCAGCTCTGACATCACCTTCACTTCATGTGATTTCTTATTATTCATAAACTCATCCGGTTTGATACCTGTATCAGATTAGGAAAATAAATACACATTAACACAGCTTGTAATAATAAGGATTTGTGTTCAATCAGGAAAAAAAAAAAAAAAAGCTAACATATACTGTTCATATATTTCCAGGATAATAATTTTTAATTAAAAACTCACTAAATTATTACAGGAGTAAACTTCTGGATTATGGATGGATTAGCAACATTCAACACTCTAAAAAACTCAGGTTTTTTAAGATGTAGCATATTTAATACCTGACCATATATCAGACAATAGCTACAACTATAAAACTGTACTATTTCTTCCTTTACATTGGAAAATATTTATTTAGTCTCATTTATCACATTTACCTTTTCATAAATGAAATTAAAAGGCTGGGACAATAAACAATCACATTGTACAGGTTGTTAATGCTGTGGATTTGCTGTCAATATCTAGAGGGAGATACACTATTTCTACTAAAAAGTTATGAGCAGTACTGGGAAAATTCAGAGGAAGATGAACTTTTCTTTATTTACCCTGTGGATTAGTTATAGAACTGTTACACCTTAATGGCAGAAAAACCCTCATTTCAGTGTTGCTGGAGAATGTGTTAATGAGATGGAGTCAACCTCCATCGTGGGTTATCTGCTTGTGCAGAACACCAAGCACACTCACGTGCAAACCTCTGCGCCACCCAGCCAAAGCAGGAGCTCAGAAGTCTCTCATTGCCTTGGGAGCAACCTACTTACTTCTCTTAGGGGTCCAGTGCTGCAGTACACTTGGATCTAGTTAAACTGATGGTAAGTCTGAGTGATGGCAGAAGAAACTGGATCATTACTAATGAGCATGCTCCTAGAAAAGAGGACTTTTCTACATGACTAGGAGATTAATATATTTTCCCATTTTCTGCTTTATGCACCATATGTCTTCATCTGTCCAGAAACTGATCATTAGGTAAAAACCATGTTCATTTCTTGATCAAACCATGCTGGGAGCAGAGCCAAGTGTGTTACTTCTTTAAAAGAGAGTGGGGAATTGAACTGAGCTCATAAGAAACCCAGAGTTTTCTCTATTTTTCCCAAACCCCAAGGGATCTGTCTATTTCTTAAACATCTGGGGTTTTTATAATAAACTGTTATGACAATACTTAAAATCTAGTATAGACTCTATGAACTGACAAAAGGAAAAATAGACTGAAAGACTTAAACAATACAAATAGCAGAAACAAGTTGTTTGTCATCTCATTGAAGAATCTCCTTAACTTTAAAATTGTAAAGATCTATACAGCATCCTAAAAAGCTCTTAATTTGTAAGCACATCAGGTTAAAGAAAAACAGACAGGAAAAATATTTAAAAGAAAAAAGGTCTCTCTTTTTGTTTATGTTAGAACATTTTTGTGTCTGGATAGACTCATCAGAAAAAGAAGCAGAAATGGAACAAGAAGAAACAGACATTTAACTTCTTGACAAATAAAAGTTATTTTTTTTCTCCAAAGCAGCACTGTCCCTTTGGACGATGACCACATACTGCACCTTTGCTCTTTATTATGAACTCAAAACAGTAATGCTAGGTGAAGTACTATGTCAGAGAGTACTTAATCCAAATTAAGTATTTCAAACATGGTAGAGATCCAGAAAAATTACCTAACTTACAAAAGCTGAGGTTCCATATAGAAAAAGCATAATTTGTTTATATCTACATCTATAGTTTATTTATCACCTTAGCTATGAAACTTTCTTAAGTATTTTTTGACTTTTTCCCTTCTTTCTGCAGGATAATACACTGCTCATATTTCAGCTCAGGGAAAAGGATACTTTTTGGAGAAAATTATGGTTTTTAAAATAAATTTTATTTTTCCTGCTTTTTATTCAAAATTCTGATCGGATCATTATTCTGGAAAAAAAAGCTGATATTACAAACTAATGCAAATAAATGTATCTGGGGACTGTTTTATATTGCCTGGACAGCTGAAAATTTGAATTAAAAAAATCTACCAGTTTGACTGAAACTGTGTAAATTCTTTCTGCTACCACAAAATTACTTTCTTGAAACAGATAATTATACATGTATATTTCCTTACTATTTGTACAACTGATGCAGACAGAACAAATACTAATTTCAAAAAACATCAGAAACTTAGAGAACCATCTTCCATTGTGATGAAAAAAAGATAAAGTGTGGTTTCAAATAGAGAAGTAGCTTGGATATGACAGAGTAACAGAAAGCTTTATGTTACCAATTTTAGCTGGTAATGAAATGCTGCTCATTTCCATTGGGAATCCCTAGCATGAGTACCTGTATTCCATTTGAAGAACTGCTTTAACACTGAAGTGCCATTTACAGCTACATCTTTAGTTGTGAAGCTAAGCAAATTGAGGAGAGACTTTTTATACAGGGCTAACACAGACATTTTTAAGATCTCCTATGGCAGGGTGCAAGGGTTTTATACCACAGCTAGTGGAAACTCACTTATATAGCAGAAAAGAAAGTATAAATCCATAGTCCACACCTACAACCATCTATACAGAAGTTTACCACGGTGTTTAACTCCATGATCCAGAGTGAGGAGCTGGCCTAACCATATACTCAAAAAAACCCTTCTGAGGCAGAGTGATATTCCAGCACATGGAATTTAAAGATGGATTCATTAGTAGCCACTGCATGGCATGATTATTACCTTGGCCATAAACACACTGCAAAGGTGGAGTACTCTCAATCCAGCCACCACTTCTGGGTGGTTACGAAGCAAAGCAGAACACCCTTCAGACTCAGAACTCCATTCTGAGTATCTATGTCCACAACATCCTTAAAATGTTTGTGCTTCCCAATTATTCCCACGAAGGATGGGAATATATCTAGATTAAGAATGCAAAGAAGTTAGAGTACTATATAAGTGTGCAAACTGTGGGAAAAGGCTCTGTTTGTCTTAGAAGAAGAAAACGTATTAAAAACATCTGAAACATATATGGAATTACCCTGATGCATATTTTTCAGAATATAGGCAACACCATCATAAAGTTGCCAGTTTTCTCAGACTTACATTTCTCTTGACTTGCGAGCATGCTTTAGCATGTCAGGGAACAAAGATATCTTCTGAAATCCAGAAATAAGTCCAAAATATCTAAAATAGCTCAAAGTTAAAAGATCACAACTTTCATTTGGCAGCTTGCACATTATGAATCCATAAGCTGGTATTTTGCGTATGCTAAATAACTACCAGGAACTTCAATTAAGTTAATTTAACTGATATTTACTGCCAATCCAGCACAAAGGTCTTGAATTATAGTTCTATTGTACATATTTGGAATGCATTTTATTTTTCCCAAGAAGTACTGCAAAAAAAAACCAACAAACCCAGGCCCCAGCTACCCAGCTAAGTATCACTCCTGCTACACAGAACAAAATATTCAGCAATTGCATTATTCCTGATGCTCCATTCTGCATGACAAGAAGGTGAAAGACTCCTCAAAGTTTTGGCTAAGAAAGTTAACTCATGTAGAAGAAGGTAGAACTAGAGAATTACAGAAAATTAAGAGGAACATGGGGAATGAGATAAAGTGAAAATGAAAGTAGCTAAAAAGCTAGTGGGAAAGAAAAACAGCATACAGCTGTCAAGGAAGAAAAAAGGGTTTCTGATGAACTAAGAGCATAAGGAAAGAAGCCAGAAAGTAAGAGGAATGCACTACAAATCATTAGGAGTATCTCAGCAATGGCATTCTAGTACCTCTAAAAAAACCTGGGGAGCCAACCATGAAAAATGGCAAAATTGAAAAGAGATTGCTGTAGAAAATGGGAGAGATGCACAACATCTGTATAATGGTGCTATCACTTAGGACAAGAAACATCAGGAGTTTTAATGCATCCCAGAGATAAAAGGCACTAGAAGACTAAGGCAGAGAGCTGCTCAGTCTGTCTCTTAAAAACTAATGAGAAATCTCACGGACAGTGGCAAATCTAGAGAGGCTGAGGACTCCATGAATAGCCATTTCATTTGCAGTGAAAATAACAGCAGTCCAAATAAGGATAAATGTCAGTTTATCATCTGATCTAAAAATTATAATCGGGGTAAGATTCCCAGAGTCCAACTTGGTGCCAGTTCAGTTTCTTTAACTACAGAAAATGAAATTACTTTTGTATCACATATAAATGGTATTAGTCCCAAAAATACAGAACTAATAAAAGCTTTTTTTTCTAAGGCATCAAACATTTGCCAGGTGATACTTCTAAGAAAAGCTTGAGTAGCAACTATGATTCTTGCCAATCAGGGACAAAACAAAGAGAATTAACAAGGTGTCTCAAATAGTGATGTGCATTTTTCTTTGTCCCATTCCCTTTGAAACTGAATCCCATGATGGGTCTATAGATACCAGATGCTCAAATTTTAGCAAGAGAATCCATTTTGTAAACAAAGACAATAAAAAAAATGTCCAGGAACAAATGAAAATAGAAGTGAGGATCATGTAGGAAAAAACACTCAAACAAGAAACTATCCTCCAAAATCAAAACTCTCTTACAGTCCTATAGTGAATAAGCAAACATTAAAATACAGATATAAATATACCTGCTGCTCCTTCACTGTCTCCTTTCAGTGCTTCAAGCATATCTTCTAGTGGGGTACACACTCCAAGGTTGGGCAAAGAATAATACTTAGCAGCCAGGGCAAACAAATGTACATTGATAAGCTTCTCAGAGTTTTCACAAAATGCACTGGAAAAGATGTCATCGTCTGCACATAAAATAAAAGGAAAAAAAAATTTGTAAACAGTGCTTAACAGCTCTCTAGTACTGCTGACAGAGAACTACAGGCAATACTTAGTATCAAACACAACCAGCCATTTATCTTGCTTCCCTAAGTCGGAAAACTCATTATTTTTCTTCAGCTGTATTCCCCCTTCAGAACTTAGGTCAAATTCAGCTCTTAGCTGAACAAGTGTAAATGTGGCAAAATCTGTTGTTTCAGCAAACCTACTTTAGTATAATTGACAAGTTAATCCAGTCAACATTATCACTTCTCTTCTGTTTACAAACTTGCTCATTATGCATGTCCTAGTCAGCCCTATCTGCCAATATATGCTGCTGGATTTTTTTTTTAATGAATGCAGCTGTTTAGTATATCAAATGTTGAGATTCACAATCACTCAATTCATGTACTTTCCAAGCTGCTTTGTCATTGATTAATACTGGGAGAATTAAATTAATTTTTATTTCCAATCAGGTGTGGGCCAAAGCTAAATTCCAATGTGTATCTCATTAGATTCATGATGCAATACTTTGTTTTGGTATTACTTGGTACTGAGTTTCAAAAATGTACATTTATTTTTAAGTGAAACATATTAGTATGAATAATTTATTATTTCTAAGATTCTTTTGTATTGTCTAATTCCTCTCTATTTTACCTATTTGTGAATTCTACATAGTTTTGCTAATTATTTTTATACATTTGTAATTCTTTTCAATATTTAAAAGGCAACCAGTCCAGCAATCCAACCGTTACAAAGGATTGGAAAAAGTCTTCTAGTTTGTCTTTTGTGTCATAGGTACATTTTGAGGAAGTGCATACCTAGCGCAGTAGCTTTCCTGAATCTGGCATGACAATGGATACAGCTGTTTTGATTGACCTTAGCTCTAATGCTCTTAATTTCCTGCATGACCACAATTAAGGGTCATGCATACATTACAATCCACTGAAAACAGTCCCAAACCGTGTTAATTATCATGATACGACACTACAAAGTGACAAGTGCAGCAAACAAATTTTGTATTGAAAAAAGCATAAATATTGTCTAAGTTATGACCAGAATTAACATGGTTTTGTTGCCTGCACAGCACTTCTTACTCTACTTCTGCTACAAAATCTTAAAAGAAAGCCACTTTTCTCCATAAACAACTCCCTTGTCTGAACAAATTTTAGTTAGTGTAGTCTTCATGAAGGGTAAGACTGTAACAGGATACTAGAGACAAGAAATAAAGACTGCAGCTTTTAGGGAAAAGGGGCAACTTTGCTTTCCAATGTCTCTTCTGTAAGATTTATTACAGAAAGATAAGGAAATAGATGTGCTTTCACTTTTTCAGCAGCTGACATAAAATATAATTACAGTTCTCACAAATCTCACTGAACTGAAATACAATGCAGCAATACCCGAGTTCTAGAATGCTCCTGAACCTGGTTACTTAGTGGAAGAACATGACAGACCTAGCAGGATCTCATACAAGATTGCTAATGCATCACTCATGACAACACTCCCACCAAACTTAAAATTGTTGGCCCAGCTTGACAACTGAAAAAAAGGAAACAACTACATTAAGGCTTCTGAAGCCTAACTTCAAGCTACAGAACGGCATTTGGGGTGAACTTTGTATTATTTATGAATATTTAAAATGTTAGCTTTTTTTGACACGTTTCTACTCTGGATGCTCACAAGAGGAAATCTAGCATGTCTTTTAACCAGTCAGTCTCTACATTTGCAAAAAATTCTTCAGAGGAAAGAAACATATGCCCCAAAGTTGGAATCACAGTACAAGCAGTAATTTACAGTAAGATATGAAAATACTTAAACACAGATTTGTCTGTGCCTGTGTCCAATTTACTGCAATGATGTGATAAACAAATTGCAATATGGCAAGTGTCAGCTTTTTGATGTATTCAAACCAGTTTCTGAAACTAAAAAGGGATCATACATTTTTCTGCAGCATGCAAGTGAAAACAAGGGTTCCATCCTTCACATGGTCATTATAATGAAATGACTTTGAACAGGGAAGAGTAATTTCTGTTTATGTTGGGTTTCAAGATCTCTGATGGTCAGTTTCTGATTCCCTAACGTTATTGAGTTGCACTAATGCACTCAAATAAGCTATGATATTACATTCCTCTCTCTCTCCTAATTTTAATACAGGCTAGCAGTACACTAATTTGCAAATGTAAGTAGATGTTTGCAGGTGTCTTCACTGAAAAACTTATACTCTATTATGAAGTATTTTCATCATACGACTGGATGGACAGAAACCATGCAGTCAAATGAGGAAGGCACGAACCTCCAAGCATATCAGCATGCATATACCCACTCCACTACAGTGCATTGTGTTAAGTAGCATATCATAAAGTCAGGAAAAAAGGGGAAATTCTTCCATTTTTTCTTTTAATTAGCAGAAACAACCCCTGCAGAAACAAAAGAAGAAATGCTATGTTTTAGCTACAGCATGAAAGTTTCATACTCTTCAAAAGGCGTGCTTAGACATAAATTTTCTTTTTGTTCCAGTAATTTCTGCATCAGAATCTGTAGCACACATTTGGAATTTAAATTATTAAATTATTTTCCAGTTTTGAAATCTACAAAACAATACTCCTCATTCTCATTCTACTCTACAGGCCACCACTTTGGTGTCTGAATCATTCCATGCACTTTCCCATAGAAACAGGTTAGAGCAGAGTAATTTTCCTTTACTGTTTTCTTTATGATGATTTCATTTAATAATTAAGTTTTGTTTCAGCCTCTACTTACATTCAATTTTATGTCCTGTTGCTCTGAACCAGTTCTGACTCTGATATTACCTGTCAAGAACATTAAGCCTGTCCTTGCTGCCTCCCAACACTTTTGCTTGCTGACCAGACCACTGTCTCGTTTCCATCTGGCTCTTGAAGGTAATTCATAATCCAGTGTCTTTCCCGTGCACAAATAAACTCTGTGGGATTTCTCCCAAATAACTCAACCCTTTAAAAATGAGTCTTACAGTTAAAATGTTGAGAGGTCTTTAGATCCAACAGAGCACATGTTGCTAGTGACATAGCAATTCACAGTTCTTCAATCTCTTTCTGAGTCCAAATCATTATTTTAGCTTGACTTCTATGCCAAAAAGCACATGCTACATTTTGCAGAGCCTTCTCTTACACTGCACACGCTTTCCTGCCTCGCGTGCCATTTAACCTGGGATATCAGAGCTAACGCAATGTGACAGCTATCTACACTCCATATGCTTTGGCTTTTCCCAGCTAAGTGCTTTGTCAGAGATTTCACCTTGGATTTGAAAATGATCTCTTTGCTCGGGATCAGTCCCCCCAAATACCACAGCTTTCAGATGCTTTATCTTCATTTCTGTGCCCTGCCTCAAGAAGCATTCATTACTGCTACGTTTCTCTCCTACTTGGACTGTGTTGCATTCAGCAAGACAGCAGCCTAGCTGGCTTCCTCTTCAGTTATATGAAAATTACTAAATATATGAAATGCTTCTTAAATAGATCTCGTCAGAAATAAGGCAGCTGCTTTCCCGTGCCAGACGCACTGACTATTACAGATACACAGGAAAGCGGTGTTAGGCCTTTCCCAGCTGTCCTCTGCACCTCCAGTTTCAACACCGAAGGATTTTCAACTCTTACATCTTTCCTCTCGTGGAGGTGTGGGGGTTTTTGTGGGTTTTTTTTTTTTTGTTTTGTTTGCTTGTTTTGTTTTGTGTGTGTTTTGTTTGATTTGGTTTGGGGTTATTTTTCATTTTAGTTGTGTTCTTCAGGAGTCGGTCAGAGTGAAGGAATCTGACAGCTTGGAGTTTCATTTGTTTCAAAAGGAACACGGCCACAACCGCCACTTCCGCGAGACCCGACTGTGCAATTCCCAGGTCGGCTGCGCTCCCTCTGCAGCGG